>NC_092872.1:80718112-81018112 GCF_028372415.1 Notamacropus eugenii | reverse complement strand
CAGATGTGGTAACTATGGTCAACAGAGATTAAGTGACTTGCCTAAGGTTGTATAGATAAAGTAAGCAGTAGAGGTGAGATTTGAACCTTATTTCTCTGAATTTAAATTCAGCATCCTTTCCACCATATCATGATACAGGCAGCTCATCAGAGAAGCAGAAAATGGACTTGTATTTCAGAGGAGAAATAGCAACACTCCCTCAGATAAAATTTATCTTTAGGGATATTTCAAATTTTGTGAATCATATCAACAGCTATACTCAGCCAGTACAGCAGGTATCCTGGTAAAATCTATCTTTTCCTCTCTGTGAACTCTTTCCCTTTAGCCAACAAACATGCTCAGGGGTACCCTAAAACAACCAAACCAAAATAAACAGGACACTTTATGCATACCCTATTGCCCCACGAAGGTATTGCTCTAATTATCTCTAACCATTTACTGCAAAACTCCTAAAAAGGAACTTATTTTAACTCCAAATATCCGATGAGTCTAGGGAGTGTTGCTCCTTAGGAACAGCTGGTAGGTTTGAAGTTTTCTTTCACATTTTGGATTCATACTCAGGGAAGATGAACTACCTCCTGATTAGTCATGTCAAGGGTACACATGGTCACCTTTGTTTCTCTCAAGAGGGAAGAGAATCTCTATGACACTGATCATCCTCCTTGGATCAGTAGCACATTTCCTTCAACCTACCCTGTAGAATTGCTGCTATGTCTTCACAAAGTTAAATTTTCTCCCCTATGACTTGATTCACCCTACTTTTGCTATTTTATTTTGTATTAGTCCATAGAAGTCTTCTTGCGCTTCTTTGTATCATCATATTCATTGTTATGAAAAAGTAACATTCTATTATATTCCTGGGAAGACTCACTGTCACACCTTGCAGTATCTCACAATGGTTCAGAAGTTCTTCTAGTTATTTGACTTCTCTCTGTCATATTCTTCCACTGGTCACCTCTCAGCACTGGTTCTTGTTTTCCTTCAGCTCTTGTGAAATCTCTTCCTGGATTCCTCCATACATTATGTCCAGGAATTTTTAAACTTCTTTATCTAATATTTCATAGTGTAGAGTGGCACTCCCCAAATCCTTTCATACTCTCCCTAAGCAGGAGATTCATTTCCATTAAATTCAATACATAGTTGGTGAATTCCTCTAACTGGAAGATGAAAATAGCAAAAACATTATGAAATATCAAAACAGTGGCTTTGGTTTCTATATGCCTGAATCTCAAGCAGGGACCACATTCCATTGTGACTCCCTCTGCAAACTTTGGGGAAGAGATAGTCAGTTATGTTAAATTTTTCCAAATGGACAAGCAGGAAGAAGACTGAAAAAATTGCCACTGGATTTGGCACATTTTTCTGGAGATCTTTGTAAATTTAATTGCATTACATTAGTATGGGTGGAAGCCAAGTTGCCACAGATTAAGAGGTAAGTAGCTAGAGAGGAAGGCAGCTAGGTGGCACAGTAGTTAGAGTGCCAGGCCTGAAATCAGGAAGACTCATCTTTCTGAGTTCAAAACTGGCCTTAGATACTTACTAGCTGTGTGACACTGGCCGAGTCACTATCTGCCCCAGTTTCTTCATCTGTAAAATGAGATGGAGAAGGAAATGGCAAACAATTCCAGTATCATTGCCCTCTCCCCCCAAAAAAGGAACCACAAAAAAACCACATACATGAAAACAAAAACTAAAAACCCTACCCAAATAGGACCAAGAACAGTTGGACACAACTGAAAATGACTAAGTAACAATAAAAAGCTAGAGAGAAAATAGAGGCAGCAGATTGTAATGGGAAATTAAATTGGTCTGATATAATTTCTTCTTGACACAAGGTCATGACAGTTGCTGTTCATCGCCTTCTGATCTTCAAGTGGATAGTAAATTGATGCATATTATTTGTTCTATTAGCTTTCTGAGTGTTTAAGTTTTACTGATCTATAATTTTAAAGGTAGTAATTTTTCTTTTTTTAAGACAGGAGTTATTTTTTGCTCTTTTCTATGCTTTAAAGCACTTCCCAAGAATTCTCCAAAGTACCAGTTAATGCTTCTGAAATAACCTGTGCCAACAATCATAAGTACTTTGAGAGGGCTGTCATCATGTCCTCCTTATTTGGAAAGGTTCAGCTTATCACAGAGCATTTGTAGAATCTCAGTTAGGAGGTACATCTAGTTCAAGCCATATTTGAATAAGAATGTTCCTTACAACATAATAATGTGTTCATCCAGGCTTGGCATGAAGACCTCTAGAAGGGGGATCCTACTGCCTCCCAAGGCATCTCATTCCACTTCTCTGTAGTCCTGGTCATCAGACAGCATTTCCTGACCCTAAACCTGAATGTGCCTCTTTGCAACTTTTGCCTGGCACTCTTACTTCTTCCCTCTAATGCCAAACACACAGTCAGTCGACTTGGATTCAGATCCATCCTCTGATAACTTGCTATATATGTCATCTTAAAAAAATATTCTGATTTGCTAATCACAATTTAAATGTTTTTGAATGCATGTACAAAAAAAGATACATTTGTAAATAGAAGTTAGAAAATGGTTCTCAGGGCCATCTTTTATTAGTTTTTCTTCTGTATCTAAAAAGGAATTAGCATTTTCTTCAATCATTTTACCTTCATGAGTCGCCCTCATATTCTTGCTTTGGTCATTTTATATCTGAAGATTGTATTTTTTTTGTCCATATTCTTTCTTGGTCTGGTGAGCAGCGCTGAAGAGTACTGAATGATAATAATGAGGGTAACAGCCCATTTATAAAGTGAATGCTTTAAGGTTTGCCAAGCACTTTCCTCACAACACCACTGCAACTGTTATTACATTTATCAGATGAGGAAAATGAGGCTTGGAGGTGGTGCTGCATAGTGTCAGTAAGTGACTCAGGCAGTATTTGAAAGAAACAGTTATTATTGCCCTGTGACATGGTACCTGCTCCTGAATTTGGACTTAGGAGACTAATTAGCTATGAAATCTCTTGACAAGACACTTAATCTGACTTTCAGTTTTCCTCATATACCAGAGCTTCTTAAAACCATGTGGGATCACAGCCCCCAGTTTAAGAAGCACTGAAGGTGTCTTGAGTGGAAAAAGTTTAAGAAGCCCTGAATAGGGATAAGGCTAATTGGGAGTCAGCATGGGGCATTGGAAAGAGGGCTGGCTTCCTCATTCAGATAACTAGAATTCAAATCCTGTTTTTGGCACATCCTCGTTGCATAATCTTGGGCAAATTACTAATCCTGAAGTGCCCAGGCAAGTTTAAGATTAGAAATGGTAGAACAGTTAGAAATCTGCTTTAAAAAGGGAAGTTTCACCACCAGGAGCAACTTGTACACACAAATAAATTGTAAGTCTATTATGCTTTTTCCTACTCCTTCTCCCCCTTCCCTGAAAAACTGAATAAATAAATGAATGAAATGCTAAGCACACTACCTACCTTACTGGGTTGTTGTAAGGATCAGACGAGACAGTGTAAGTGATTTGTAAAGCTGCAATTTTGTCATTCAATTCTTCATACAGTTTTGAGGTGAACCATTCTGGTGTCTTGCTGTCTTCTGTGAATTTTCCTACATTAACTTACATTTGTCTCTAGTAAATTTCATTCCACTCATCATCACCATCCCCATCCCTGTCATCACCATCATTGTAATTATCAAAGTTCTCTTCTAGCCCACTGTTATAGCCACTGAACTGAAATGGGACTCTCTGGGAGAATCATACTGAAATTAATGAAGAGGAAGCAACTGGTAAAAGGGAAGACCATGTGGGAGCACGGAGGAGGATACAAGGGAAGTATATTAAAGTAGCAGCTGACATCTCCACAGTAGGACAGTAGGCAGCACCTCTAACACTAGGACAGTATCCATTCCTCAAGCTGAAGTACAAAGAAAAACCAATGACAAATGATGGATAAGGCTAGGGAAGTGCTTAGCACAGTGTTTGGCACATAGTAGGCACTTAATAAATGTTTGTTGAATTTAATTGAAAGGGAAGGGACACAGTCAGGGACTCCTCCAGAGCCTAGGACATGATGATCTTCAAGCCTTGGTAGGAAGAGGAGAAAGTGATGGTATGGCTTAGTGGACAGGGCACTAGAGTTTAACATGGAGGAGTGGAATCTCCATTAGGTAACTAGATGTAGCACTGGACTTAGAGTGAAAAAGACCTGAGATTGAATCTTGCCCTAGCTGGTGACCTACTCAATTTCTACATCTGTAAAATGGGAGTAATAATAGCCCCTACCCTACAAACTTCCCACTTCTGATATCACAGAGCCGCCAACAAAGATGGATGTTTCTAGCCAGTAATATTCCAGACACTGGGCATTTCAGGCAGGACAGGGTATTTTTTAGAGTATATGTTGCCATATCCACTGAACTATCACATATTTACATAACAATCTCCAAAAACTTGCTCTCCAACACAGACTAATATCACTCAGGGATATTAAGGACAAAATTAAAAAGAGAGAATATTTTCCCCTACAACTACAGTGTTCTTATGATGTCATTTTAACCAAGAACTAGTTACAGGCATGACCCCAAGGCAAGAGGAAACAAATAGGAGAAGGTAGCATCTTTCATGCTGATATATAGCACAAATGGAACAAAACCACTGCCAAACCTGTTTCCCCTTTTTTCTTCTCCTTCTGGTAACTGGGTGCACAAAGGGCGTTTTGCAAACTTGCCAAGCTCTGCCTCAGGAGGTGAAGGGTGAGACCAGTTTCTCCTGTTGTAAGCAAAGCAATTGCCCCAGATCTAATATAGTACATAATAGAACGAATTCCTAGTTGATTATTATAAGAGCTTGGAGAATGTTTATTATACTTACCTTGGAAGGTATCATTGTTGTTCAGTGATTCAGTTGTGTTTGACTCTATGTGACCCCGTGAACTTTTTGTCCATGGGGTTTTCTGGGTAAAGATACTGGAGTGGTTTGCCATTTCCTTCTCCAGTGTGTCCTCATTTTACAGATAAAGAACTGAGGCAAATTAAGTGGCTTGCCCAGGGTCACACAGCTAGTAAGTAAGAGACTGAATTTGAACTCAGATTTCCTGACTCTAAGTCTCTTGCTCTGTCCACACCCAATCAGACTGAGACCTGTTAAAGACCATAGCTTGAAAAGGCCAATGTCCTCCACTGTATTCTGGGGCATCTCCACTTGTCCTGATCTATATATGGCCACTGGACCCAGATGGTTCTAGAGGAGAAAGTGAGGCTGGTGACTTTGCACAATAAATCCAATTCGCTTGTACATCATGGCATCACCTCCCTGATGTCATGGTTCTCTTTAAAAACAAAGGATAAAGTATAACTTCTATCCATAAAATTTTTTTAAAACAATTTTTTTCCAATTACATGCAAAGACAATTTTTAACATTTTTTTATATAAAATTTTGAGTTCCAAATTTTCTCTCTCCTTCTGTCCCCTCTCTCCTCCCTGAGTTGGTATATATGTACATTCATGTAAAACATGCTTCCATATTAGTCATGCTGCTGGAAAAAAAATAGAATGAAAGGAAGAAAACCAACAAATAAAAAAATAAAGAAAATGAAAATAGTATGCTTTGATCTGCATTCAGACTATCACTTCTTCCTCTCGGTGTAAATAGCATTTTCTATCATGAGTGTTTTGGACTTGTCTTGATCTATCCATAGAATGTTTAAAAAATTTTTTTTCTTAATAGTATTTTATTTTTTCTAATTATACATAAAAATAGTTTTCAACATTCATTTTTGTAAGATTTTGAGTTCCAAATTTATCTCCCTTTCTCCTTTTCCTTCTCCTCCCCAAGACAGCAAGCAATCTGATATAGGTTATACATGTACAATCATGTTAAATATATTTCTACATTAGTCACGTTGTGAAAGAAGAATCGGAACAAAAGGGAAAAACCAAGAGAAAGAAAAAACAAAAAAACCCTCCAACAACAAAAATGAAAATAATATGCTTCCCTCTGCATTCAGACTCCATAGTTCTTTCTCTGGACGTGGATAGCATTTTCCATCATGAGTGTTTTGGCATTGTCTTAGATCATTGCATTGCCAAGAAGATCTAAGTCTATCAAAGTTCTTCACACAATGTTGCTGTTACTATGTACAATGTGCTCCTGGTTCTGCTCACTTCGCTTGGCATTAGTTCATGTAAGTCTTTCCAGGTTTTTCTGAAATCTGTCTGCTCATCATTTTTTATAGCACAATAGAATTCCATTACATTCATATACCACAACTTGTTCAGCCATTCCCCAATTGATGGCCATCCTCTCAATTTCAAATTCTTTGCCATCACAAAAAGAGCTTCTAGAAATATTTTTATATATATGGATTCTTTTCCCATTTTTATGACCTATTTGGGATACAGTCTTAGTAGTGGTGTTGCTGAATCAAAGGGTATGCACAGTTTTATAGCCTTTTGATGGTTCCAAATAATTTTTCAGAATGGTTTGGATCAGTTCACAACTCTACCAACAATGCATTAGTGTTCCTATTTTCCCATATCTTCTCCAACATTTATCATTTTCCTTTTTTGTCATATTAGCCAATCTGATAGGTATGAGGTGCTATCTCAGAGTTGTTTAAATTTGCATTTCTCTAATCCGTAGTGATTTAGAGCATTATTTTTCATATAACTATAGATAGCTTTAATTTCTCCACCTGAAAACTGACTGTTCATATCCTTTGACCATTTATCAATTGGGGAATGCCTTTATCTATAGAATCTTGCAGGGAGAAAGAAATGCAGAAATTGAGTCTAAAATCTTTGCAGGCTGATTCTCCTTAACACTATAAATATTGTGAGGCCAGGATCATGGCTATGAAACTTCTGTTTTGTACTGTAAGTAAATACAATTCAGTGCTTTTAGGGTTTTCATTCCTGCTGCTTCTCCCAAATGGTACCCAGGGAGAATCCAGGTTCCTCAGTTATAAAACTGGTTACACATCCAGACTTGGTTTGAATATGGCCATGGACAAGGCAGTCACTGTCTCATGAGACAGTACACTGTATTTTTAGATAGCTCTTTTAGGAAGTTCTTCCTTACACTGAAAAAAACCCTACCTCCTTTTAACCTCCACACATTAGTTCTACTTTGTCTTCTAAGGCAGAATAGCATGTCTAACCCTCTTCACATAACAATCCTTCATCTATTTGGAGCTGGCAATCATGCCCTGATTAGGTCTTCTACAGGTTAAACATCTCTGGTTTTTTCTTGTATGACGATTCCCAGACCCTTCACTCCCTTGGTCAGTTTCCTTGGGTTGTGATTAAAATGATATAAAACACTCCACAGTCCATTTTTACCATCTATTCTACAAAGTGCCAATGCTATCTAGAAAATAATGCCATTATCATTTGATAACAGAGATTTAGTGCTGACCAATAGTGTTAAAGAGGACAAGGAAATAGAAGGTATTAAAGAAGAATGTGGATGAAAAACAATATACATTAAAACAACTTAAATTGTATTTTTCTATTAATAGAGATCTCCCTCTCTCTATCCTGGTTGTCTTGCACTCTGCTTTGGCATCCTCATATAATGCTTTATTTCAAGGTGGGAAATGTACCCTATTCAGCCTGAACTACCATCCAATGTAGACTAGGTAAATCACCAGAGATAAAAAATTATTATATTACATGTTATCATAACAAAGCATGAATCTTCCAAAGAACACAAAACTAACCAGAACATATATGCCATGAAGCCTTCCTTAACACTTCATAAATCAATGAAAAAAAATTTCCTTGGGGGCAGCTAGGTTGTGTAGTGGATACAGTACTGGCCCTGGAGTCAGGAGGACCTGAGCTCAAATCTGCCATAAGGCAATAACTGTGTGATCTGGGCAAGTCACTTAGCCCAAAATGTCTCCAAAAAGAAAAAAAAAGAGAAAGAAAAAGAAAATCCAACAGCAAAAACCCAATGAATTCTTTCTATTGGTTCCTCTGTCTGTGGAGAAAAGGGAATTAACATCTTGGGAGAAACTCATGCTCTGGCAATAGTGAAGAGAGGGCTGCCTTGTGCCATTGGTGGAAAATATCTCTGGATAGCTCTTTTACCTTTTAACCCATGCCTCTGGGAAGACTAGAGAGAGGGTTGTCTTGAGTTGCTACTGGAAGAGCTCTCTGCACCACTGGTTGTCTTCTCAGATGTCATGAAGGAAACAGTCTCCATTGCTGTCAGTCACAGCTAGTTCCACCCCCTTGCTATCAGATGCTACAGTTCTGTCTTCACAATCTTCATTTCATTCTAAAGCTACCTCTATGCCTTCAATCACCAGGGTCCTGTCTCTGTTCCAAAGCCATTGCAGAGTTCTTTGTTTCTGCCACCAATAAATGTTCTCTTAGCTTTAAAGCTCCAGGGCTACTTGGCTGAGGGATGTTGTTTAAAGTTCTTTGTGATTCAAACTGTCTAGACTTCAGGTAGAGAATTTCTAAGAAGGAAATGATGAGATCCTTTAAATTAAATCATGTATTTTATCTTCAATGCAAAAGAAGATAGCAAAAATTATTAGGAAAAATGATTCAAGATCAAGAAACAGAAGTTTGCAGATAACTCAGAAGCCTTGTGTCAGTACAACATAAATATTTTCTTCAAGAAAAGAATTAAAAGGTTGTGGATTTTGCCAAATATCTAAAGATATCACAAAAATGAAGCTATTTCATTGAATGTAGTTAAAATTAATACATATGTGTATTAAGTGCTGATCATGTACTAGACTCTGAAAGTACAAGCACAAAAACAAAAGACCTTGACCTCAAAGATTTTACTGTGTGTGTGTGTGTGTGTGTGTATGCACGTGCATATGTGTGTGCATGCATGAGAGAGAGAGAGAGAGAGAGAGAGAGAGAGAGAGAGAGAGAGAGAGAGAGATATGCTATATGTACACAATTAAGCATTATGTGAGGTAGAAAGAAATTGTGGCAAAAGGAGACTCAAACAAAGTACTTTCAGAAAATGTAATGAGTGTTGTAACTGACAAAAAAGTTAACAGTTATAACAATATAGAATTTAGAGAAGCATAGGAAGATTGATATGAACAGACGTATAATGAAGTGCAAACCAGAAAATAACAAACACAATTCACACAAGAATGTAGATGGGAAAATAAAAAGTAGAAACTGAATGAAGTATAATTATAATGACCCAAATGCCTAGAAGCTATCTCAGCTATCAGGCATTTGATTTCTTCAAGCAAGGAGATGTGGCAGGTAAAGGCAATACTCTCTTAGTTAAAGTCTAGCATAACTGCATTTTAAAACAGCATGGAGGAGAATGACTAAAGATTTTTTAAAAATTAATTTATTTATATTTGGTTTTCAACATTTGCTTTTATAAGATTTTGAGTTTTAAATTCCCTCCCCCTCCCTCCACACTCCACTCACCAACATAGCATGCAATCTGATACATGTTATACATGTATGATCATATTAAACAGCATTGGTCATGCTGTAAAAAAAAAGAATCAGAACAAAAGGGAAAAACCATGAGAAAGAAAAAACAAAAAGCAACAAAAGAAAGAAAACATATAATATCCTTTGATCTGCATTCAGACTCCATAGTGCTTTCTGTGGTTGTGGATAACATTTTCCCTCATGTGTTTTTTGGAATTATCTTAGATCAGTGTGTTGCTCAGAAGGGCTAAATGACTATTTTACGTAGCACGTCAAAGGATAGAAACAGGTAGTGTTCAAAAGAAGAAATATAAATGATCAACAACCATATTAAAAATGATCTAAACAATTAATAATAAGAGAAATCCAAATTAAAACAATTCTCAGGTACCACCTCACATCTATTAGAATGGCAAAATTAACAAAAGAGAACAATGGACTGTGGTAGGATGTAGGACAAGTACACTAATGCCCTTTCGGTGGAGCTGTGAAGTGATCCAACTCTTCTGGGAAGCAATTTGAAGTTACATGCCAAAAGTCACTGAACTGTGCCTGCCCTTTTGGTCCCAGTGGTGTGCAGGAGCCATCTTGAACTGGCTGCCAAGATATTGGGAAATTTTTCACTATGAGCATTTACACTTTAGAAACTGGCAAATGCTGCAAATTAGAACTTAATTTATTATCTTGTTGATTGTTTAGACTTAAGAAAGTGATGGAAAAAATGTTAATCATTCAGATAAAATTTTAAAGTGTGTAATTCATGTATTCTCTCTCACCCCCTACCTACTACCCACCTCAGCCAGTTGTTAAACATTAACTGCTGGATTTCGGTCTAAGCAATCTCTCTGCCCTGGGAAACTGTGAAAACAAATCAGTTGTTTTCTTCTACTGCTCCTCTTTCCACTAGTTATCTAACTGTTGGCTTAAAAAGAATTAAATTATTTAAATATCTATCTCCCCTTCTCTTCTTCCCCATGTTACCATTAAGCAATAGGACATATTTTGCAATGCAGTGGTTAAGTGGCTTCTGAAACAAAGTAGTCAGAAAGATTAACTTTTTTAGAAATAGAAATAAACCTATTGTTGCAAGGACCTGAAACATTTCCAGAGGACTCATGATGCAAAATGCCATGCACATCCAGAGGAAGATCTACGTAGAGTCAGAACGCAGAATGAAAACGACTGTTTTCTCCTTTGTTATGTTATGTTTTGTTTTGTTTTTTCTTATGGTTTCTCCCACTCATTTTAATTCTTCTATGCAATATGATTAATATGAAAATATGTTTAATAAGAATGCATGTGTAGAGCCCATATAGAATTGCATGCTGTCTTGGGGAGGGAAGAAAGGGAGGGGGAGAAAATTTAAAAGTTATGGAAATGATGGTTGAAAACTAAAAACAAATAAATTAATTACAGATAAATAATATTTTGAAAAGAAATAAGCCTATTGCACTTAGTAAACACTCTGCTAGAGTCCCTGACACATTGGCATTGATGGATGAATATTTGCAACTGATTTTGATGACAGGGAATACTAACTTTTAACCTCAATTAGGCAAAATGTTACATCTTCAAAAATTTCATTTTTCTCATCAGTAGACCTATATTACCAAAAAATCATAGTCAAGTACAATTATGATTATTAATATTATCACATTTTTTACTTTCATCAAGAAAAAACGTGTGGAAAATTTTCTCTCCTCTTATGATGCATGATAGTCTCAGTTTTACCTCTTAGTCCACAAAGTTTAATGTGTTTGCCATCTAGCCCTTTACAGAAAAGGCTTGCTGACTCCTGGACTAGGGCATAAAAAACCTAGCCTTTGAGAAGTTGATGTCTCTCAGACTTGATTCACATGGCAATGCAATATCTTTTAACGGACCCTTCTGACGGATGTTGTTCATGGAAACAAGGAGGGCTGGGTATTCTTGAATCCATGCTATATCCTTGCTGAATATCCTTTCCTTGTTACCATTAAATAAACTTCCTAGAGGTAACTAGGTGATGGAATGGTAGGGCACTGAGCCTGGAGTCAGAGAGAACTGAGTTTAAATTTGGCCTCAGACATTTAATAGCTGTGTGGCCCTGGACAAGTCATTTAACTTCTGCCTGCTTCAGCTTCCACAACTGTAAAATGGGGACAATAGTAGTACCTGCCTCCCAAAGAATGTAGTAAAGAATATTTGTAAAGTGCTTAACATAATTCTTGGCACTCAATAGGTGCTTAATAATTGTTTGCTCCCTTCTTTCTTTTTAGTTAACTCTCAGATAGTCTATTAGCGTCTAATTTTGTTCATATCTCAAATCTGAACCATTGCTCAGGTCTGAGTTAGGTTTGCTGTAGATTAAACCCTCTTCCAAGAGAGAGGAGAAAGAAGGGAGAGTAGGAAGGAAGGATCTTGGCCTTTGGTCTCAGGAGTCCTGACTGGTGTCAGCCACACAATGCCTGCCCATTTCTCTCATGCATGATTTCATTACACCATCTAGGCCCCAAGAGTCCAGAGCTGAAGATTCATGTCAATTGCTTCCCCCATGTGGCTTCTTTTAGCTTTCACTCCCAAGTACTTTCTGCTTTCCCTTCCTCAAATCCCTTAGCCTGGGAGGGGCTGGCTTGTCAGTCAAGTCCTCATGGGAAGAGAGAATTCTAGGAGATTTCTGTCTGAGACCATCTGGCACCCATCTTCAGCATCCTAATCTCCTTGGCAACCACAAAACTGCCAATCTCCTCTATTATCTCACTTGATCCTCACAGTAATTTGAGTGAAGTAGGTGTTATTATCATCCCTAAAATGAGGGAGCTGGACTAGGTCCCTAGAGCTCTAAGGTATCTTTTAGACTTGATGTTTCATAATTTTTAGTGGTGTGGAGGAGAAAAAATAGAAGGCAAAGGAAAGGAAAGAAGGAACAAGGGAGGTAGAGGAGAAAGAAGTTGAAGAGATGATTTGCCACCCGATCCTTACCAAAAAAGTAGACATGTTTATATGCATCAATCTTGTGTAAGAATCTCCTACGAAAGAAAAATTGCAGATTAACTTTTAGGGGGAAGTCATCAGAGCGGGGATGCCAAATTTCTTCTGCCAAATCCCTGCCCAGAAAACTTGGGAAAATTATTAAATGAACAGGTCAGTATATTGACATCAATTCTTTGTGTATCTAAGAAAACTTTACAGTCATCAAAGCAATAAGGCTGACTTTCTGTTTTCCTACTCCCCTTCTACCCAATCTCATTCAACACACATCCAGTATAGACTCATTGTTCTGCTAGGATTCACAGGGTCTAGTGACCTGTACCCATTACCTGTCCTGTACCCAGTCATTACCTTTTGTCCAGGTTCATTGCTCTTGTTAGGGGGGATCAGAATCCTTATTGGCATACTCATTGACTTGCTACCAAAGTGCTGGCCTAGACATTCTGGGGAAAACTTTGCCTAAAGGTTTCATCTACAGTTTTCCCAGCAATAGGTGGAGTAATAATAAATATTCAGGGCGCAATATGAATTAGATTTAGGTCAGGTCATTTATCTCTACACAGAAAGCAACGATAACCATAAAAAAAGAATCATAGCAAACGTTACAGAATGACTATACCAGAATTCAGAAACTTTAACATATAACTACTATTGCTTCAATCTGCTGGGACACTGATAAATAAGACTCATCATGGCATAAAACAGTTCTGTAACACTGCTAATTAGTCATTTTTCATTTTACTCCCAATGGACAACCCTTAATTATCCACTTTGCTATTGAAAGTAACCAGGATTGGTCCCTCACCTGGAAGTGACTGAATTTGAGTCCACCCAAGTCAGAATTACCTTGGATATAGACAACCAATGCACAGCCCTATGCATAAAACTTCTCCAGGGACATGCGCGGTTTGGGAAAACACAAACCTAGAAATACAGGGAAATCCACTAAAGTAACTAAATTCTTAAGGACTGAATAACTTTTCCAAAACCTCTAACCTGAATCAATTTCTCTTCCTCTTATTTACATACTGAACCCTCTAGTTCAAGAGAAGCAGGTAGGTTACTTGGCTGAGATAGCTGGAACTTTTCCCCAGAGTACCAAATCTAGAAGCCACAGCATTTAGAAGGCACTGTCATCGTCTTCAGTCTTAGTGCAGAACCAACAGACCTTAGCACCTTAATAATAAGAATAATTAGTTGAAACAGGAAATTATTAACTAGTACATTGGGATGAGGTCCTACTCAATCCTAGTACCAATGGTAATCTACCCAGTAGTGGCCTTGAACTCCTCTTCTAGGAACTCTGTGTCCTTTGCCCTTACTTCGTATTTGCAGCATCTTGCTCAAACCTCAATGGAGGGGTGCTTCATGCTGATTGCACTGGGCATGGTTTGTGGTGTTTGCAGGGTATGTGTGTACATTTTATTGTTGTTCAGTTGTTTCTGTTGTATCTAACTCTTTATGATCTATTTGGGGTTTTCTTGGCAAAGATACTAGAGTGGTTTGCCATTTTCCTTTCCAGCTTATTTTTCAGATGGGGAAACTGAGGACAAACAGGATTAAATGACATGTCCAGGGTCACATAGCTAGTAAAGTGTCTGAGGCCAGATTTGAACTCGACAAGATGAGTCTTCCTGACTTCAGACCTAGCACTCCGATGACCGTGACTCCCAGCTGCCCACATGTGTGCGTAGTAGGCACTGAAATACTTATCGAATGACTCAATGTATGTGTGAATAGAGTAGCAGAATTTCTAGTTATGTCTCCAAGTAAAGGTCTTTTAAGGAAAACTAGCCTAGAGACCTGGACTCTTACTCTTGATAGTGAATCTCGGTGGCTGAGAGAAATCTAATAAATAAAAATTTAAGCATTTTATTATGATATTAAATTAAAAGTATTTATTAAGCTGTTACAATGTGCTGAGTGTTGGGAATACAAACATTGAAGCAAGATAGTCTTTGTCTTCAAGGACTTTTCTCTAGGGAGAGGAAACAACACATAGAAGGGAATGTTTGGTAGCTGACGCCCTCCTTGGGTAATCCTTCAGCTGAGTTATTGCTTTCCTCTTCCCCTGACTCAACTGTCCTGGCTTCCTGAGTATGATATGAAAAGTAAAGAGTGTGTACTGATTAAATAAGAGGAGAGGGATTTATAGCTTGTGTTTTTTTCTTCTATTCCTTTTGAAAATGTATTTTTAAGCCTCATTTAGTCCTTTATTATCTACATCATCAGTCAGTCAGTCAACAAGCATTTATTAAGAACTTGCTATATGCCAGTACTTTGTTAAATAATGGGAGAAAGCTAGATGGCTCAGTGGATAAAGAAGCCTGGCATCAGGAAGACCTGAGTTCAGATCTGACCTCAGACACTTAAACTGTGTGACCCTAGGCAAGTCACTTAATTTTTGTTTGCCTTAATCCACCAGAGAAGGAAATGGCAAACCACTCTAGGATCTTGGCCAAGAAAACCCCATAGATAGTTTTGGCATGCTGTGGTTCATGGGATAGCAAAGAAGTGGACATGATTGAACACTAACATGTGAAAAGAATAAGTAAAAACATGGTTCCTGTCCACAAGAAGCTCACATTTTAATGGAGGAGATAATTACATATATGTGATATATATATACATAATGTAAATGGAAAGTCATTTCTGAGGAAAGACGCTAACAGAGGAGGTAGGAAGTGAAGATGAGGAAAAGCTGGGAACTGGGAAAAACCACTGCAGAAGATGTGTATTGAGCTTACTGAGCCTGAAAGGCATAGGAAAGACAAGAAAACACTGAAAGTAAAGCTGTGCCTAGCATTTCCTAGGAGCCTCTCTAGGAGCAAGAATTTTTGAGACCAGAATCACGGAACGTGAGATTTGGAAAGTACCTTAACACCATCAAATCCAACTCATACCAGAAAGGAAAACCTACTATGTATACTTGCCAAATGCTTATGCAGCATCTGCTTCTCCATCAGTGGCCAAGGAGAAGGAATCCATTGTTCCTGGTGCTATGGCCAAATCAAACACATCTAGTCCTTCTGCTACAACATATGGTAGCCCTTTGAATATCGAAGATAGTTCATTATGCTCCGTCAGAGTCTTTTCTTGTCTAGGCTAAACATGCTCAGTTTCTTCAAATGGTCCTATACCCTGTGTTCAAGGGCCTTCACTATATTGGTTACCTTCCTCTGAACCCTCTTTAGCTTATCAATGACATTCTTAAACTGGGTCACCCAGAAACTAAACATAATAATCTAGATGAGGTTTGAAGACAGTAGGGTACAGCAGGCTTAGCTCCCTATTTGCAGAAGTTAAGAGCCTCTTCTGCAGCCCAAGATCACCTTAACTTTTACTTCCTTTCTTTTTGAGGCAATCAGGGATAAATGATTTGGCCAGGGGTCACGACAGCTTGTCAATGCCTGTGGTCAGATTTGAACTCAGGTGTCCTGACTCCAGGCCTGCTGCTCTATGCACTGAACCACTTGGCTGCCCTGCCTTAGTTTTTTTTTTTTTTTTTAAGTGATGAGCTTCTACATCACACTGTTGACTCATATTGAGCTTGTACTCCTTTAGAGCCTCCCATTTTTTTTTCCAGATCTACTTCTTTTTTGAGAGAAGAGGATGCCAGTAGATGCCTCAGTATGTGAGGTCCCCCATCAGAATTATATCATGATTCTATGCCAGACTTACGATCCCCTTTCTTTGAAATTCTCCCAAATAGTCTCTATCATGTTTCTCCACTATGGTTCCTTTATATTCTTATGACTATACCTTCTTATTAAAATACTATCCCCATTCTATTTCCTCTCCCTATCCTATTTCTTCTGTATAAGGTATCCAGAGCTATAGTCTCAATCATGAGTATCATCCTACCCAGTCTCAGTTTGCCTTCTTGAAGTAATTAACTCTAGCTTCTTTTTTGTTACTACGTAACTCATGGGAATCTGTGTATAGACATTTGAGCACATAGGCTTTGCTATTGCCCTCTTCTTTCTCTCCTGGAAATTTCTGGGTTTCCCAGATGCTTTTCTTTGTTCTTTCTTCATGGTTGTTCTTTATAGTATCTAACTTGGGGGACATACTGTACATAGGCAGTTCTTTTTCCTCTCCCCCATTTAAAAATATAAAGTTTTAAAAGTATAAAGCATAAAGTCCTTTTGACTAGATTTGCAAGACACCTGGCAAATACATCCTTATCAGCTTCTGTTAAGTATACTCCATCTCTGGTCAGGTATCTGTCAAGTCTATATTGTAAGACATAATCCAAAAAATCATAATGCCATTCTCAGATTTCATCTTTTCAGCTAGCTGGTCACTTCCCAAATTAATTTTTACTTCTATGCCCCTTGTCTTCAGTGGGCAGAAGTGAACTGCCCATATGGTATTCAGTTTTTTGGACAAGACTTCATAGTTGTTGAAAATACTTTTTTAGTTGCTTCTTGAGGTCATTAATACCGAAGTCAGCCATGGGTAGCTCTGCATAGTTGTCATTATTTTGATGTCTTTTGAGGATATCTTAGATACATGCCCTAGAAAGATGGCATATTTCTTTATAGTTATTAGCTACCTCCATACCCCTGAATAGGGAATCATTATATACCACTGCTCTTCCCTTCTTTCTTTACCACTTCCTGAATTATTTATAGTCTTATAGCTTCTGGAGCTCTGTTAGGACATTCTTGGAAGGATAAGCAGTTTCTTCCTCCTCAGATCATTAAGATCTATCCTTTTAAGGAAGAGACTCCAATCTGTCCGTAAACTGTAACTATACAACTGTCCTTTTCTTTCCCTTCTACCTCTGTGTAACATTCTGCCGTTCTCAATGAACTTGACAAAAGTCAAATTCCTCCTCTTCCATTTGAGATTCCTCCACTTTTCCCACTGAAATTTTGCTTCATTTTCCCTAAAAACTTGCAGTGTGGAAAGTATTAAATTCTTTCACCTTCTACTTAGAGAAATCAGTCCATGCGTGCAAGATAGGTAATAGTCACTCATCTGTGGCGGAAATACAAACTTTGCATACTTAATGCAAGTCACTGTATGATTTCCTTTACTCCCCCAGAAAGGTTGAGATGTTCAGCCTGGTTTCTTAGAACAACTTGTGGATATTTATACATGTTGTTCAATCATTTCAGTAGCGTCTGACTCTTCGTGACCCCATTCGAAGTGTTTTTTGGCAAAGATACTGGAGTAGTTTGACATTTCCTTCTTCAGTTCATTTTATAGATGAAGGACTGAGATAGACAGGACTGAATGACTTTTCTAGTCATACAACTAGTAAGTGTCTGAGGTCTGAATTGAACTCAGGAAAATGAGACTTCCTGATTCCAGGCCCTACCTGCTATCCACTGTGCCACCTAACTACTAACGGATGTTAGTACCTAAACCATAAGTAGCTAAACTGCTCACAACCTCTTAATATCACCTTAATATCTTTCAGTATAACCAGATATCAGCTCTTAATCACCTCTTTTGCATTCCATAAAATTTCCATTCCACCAATTTGCACGCCATCGTTTGTCTAGTCCATTAACCTACCTTTTTTTTACTTACCTTGCCATATCTTGCCAACTATCTTTTCCTTATTCTTTTTCAGTTTACCTCTTCAGGGTCTATTCCCTAGTTCTCCTTAATCCTCTTTAATCTTTTTTATATGCTCTTTAGTTATGTTTGATCTGTTTTAGTTTCAACTGGGAAAGTAAATCTGCACTAGTATCTGAGCTTACTTCAAATTTTCTTCTGTTTCTCCTAAATTTTGCCAAATTTCTCCTTCCCCAATTTAAATTTGAATCTACTTCACTAGTCTACATGAGATAATATACATAGTGCTGGACTTGGATTTAGGGCAACCTGAGTTCAAATCCAGCCTCAGATGCTTCCTGGTTATGTGACCCTGGGCAAGCACTTTACCTTGGTTTCCTTGAAACTAAAATGGAAATAACAACAGTGTCTACATGCCAGGGTTATTGTAAGGATAAAATGAGATAATATTTGTAAAGCAATTTACAAACTGTATGTATATACATATATATATACATACATGTGTATGGATATGTACTTATTTATTTTTTAGTTTTCAACATTCACTTTTATAAGATTTTGAGTTCCATTTTTTTTCTCCTTCCCTACCTCCCCTCCCTACCCTTGCCAAGACAGCAAGCAATCTAATGTAGGCTATACATGTACAATCATATTAAAAATATTTCTGAATTAATCATATTGTGAAAGAAAAACTAGAACAAGAGGGAAAAATCATGAGAAAAACAACAGTAACAACAATTGTGAAAATAGTATGCTTTAATCTGCATTCAGAGTCCATCAGTTCTTTATCTGGATATGGATAACATTTTCCTTCACGAGTTGTTCATACTTGTCTAGGATCATTGTGTTGCTGAGAAGAGCTGACTCATTCATAGTTGATCATCACACAGTGTTGCTGTTACTGTGTACAGTGTTCTCCTGGTTCTGCTCATTTCACTTTGTATCAGTTTGTACAAGTCTTTCCAGGTTTTTCTGAAATCTGCCTTTCATTATATCTTATTGCACAACAGTATTCTATTGCTTTCATATACCACAGCTTGTTTAGCCATCTGCTAATTGATGGGTATCCCCTCAATTTCCAATATTTTGCTACCATGAAAATATTTTTGTACATATGGATCCTTTTCCTTTTTTTATGATCTCTTTGATACAGACCTCGTAGTGGTGTTGTTGGATCAAAGGGTATACATAGTTTTATAGCCTTTTGGGCATAGTTCTAAATTGCTCTCCAGAATGGTTGAATCAGTTCACAACTCCATCAACAATGTATTAGGATTTCAATTTTCCCACATCTTCTTCAACATTTATCATTTTCCTTTTTGGTCACATTAGCCAGTCTGATAGGTGTGAGGTGGCACCTCAGAGTTGTTTTAATTTGCATTTCCCTAATCAATAGTGATTTAGAGCCTTTTTAAAAATATGACTATAGATAGCTTTAATTTCTTCATCTGAAAACTGCCTGTTCTTATTCTTTGACCATTTGGTGACTGGAAAACTGACTTGTATTCTTATAAAATTAACTCCACTTTCTATATATTTTGGAAATGAAGGTTTTATCAGAAACACTGGAAGTAAAAATTGTTTCCCAGCTTTCTGCTCTTCTTCTAATCTTGGTTGCATTGATTTTGTTTGTGTAAAACTTTTTAAATTTAATGTAACAAAAAGTATTCAGTTTGCATTTCATAATGTTTTCTCTCTTGTTTGGTCATTAACTCCTCCCTTCTCCACAGAGCTAACAGGTAAACTATTCTTTGCTCTCCTAATTTGCTTATGGTATCATCCATTATGTCTAAATCATGTGCCCATTTGACTTTATCTTGGTATACAGTATAAGATGTTGTTCTATGCCTAGTTTCTGTCATATCATTTTCCAGTTTTCCCAGAGGTTTTTGTCAAATAGTGAGCTCTTATTCCAGGAACTGGAGTCTTTGGGTTTATCAAACAGTAGATAATATTGTCATTTACTACTGTGTCTTGTGTACTTAACCTATTCCACCAATCAACCACTCTGTTTCTTAGCCAGTACCAAGTGGTTTTGATGATTGCTGCTTTATGATATAGCTTTAGATCTGGTACAGCTAGGCCATTTTCCTTTGCATTTTTTTCATTAATTCTCTTAATATTCCTGACTTTTTGTTCTTCTGGATGAATTTTGTTATTTTTTCCAGCTCTACGAAAGAATTTTTTGGTTACAAACTGTTATAATTTACATGTTTTCCTTTTTTCTTTAGTCAGTCCAGGTTAAATGAGTTGCTTAGTTACTCATTCTGAACTCAGACCCTCCTGACTTCAGGGCCAATACTCTATCCACTGTACCACCTAGGTATCCCTTTCTTTTTTTATTATTATTTTGCTCAAATCCTTCTCTCCTCCTCCTCCTTCTTTCTTTTCCCACAGTGACTAGAAGGGAATCATGGGATTCAAAATCATGAGCACAGAATACAGGGAATGAATGGTGAGAGATCCAGATCCTGGCATAGAGACTGAGATTATTGAGAATCTATTTGCACCAGACCAAGGTCATGAACCTCCCTTGTGAGAAGGCACATGATCACAGCAATCACAGTCCATTCAGATTTCATTTTGGGCATTAGGTCTATCCAAAAAGTGGTAGATAATTCCGGGGTTGGGAAATCACATCACATTTTAAAAGCATAAAGGTAGCTGTTATTTAAAGTATCCCAGAAGTGGTTCCACTTCATGTTATTGCTGCCATCAATCCTTCCCCAAGGCCCTGCATCTCTGTGGGAAATATACTCAATCATTTCCCTGCTCTGGTGAATTCCTCTTCACTGACTTTTGTAGTGGAGAGAGCATACAGAATTACAGAATTCTGTTAAATGGAATGTACCTTAAAATCTTTTTACCTAATTTCCTTATTTTACAGATGAGGAAGTTGAGGTTCAAAGAGGTTAAGTCAATTACCTAATATCACAGATTTAATAAGTGGCAAAACTGGGACAAATTCCAGGCTTCTGATCTGTGCAATAAATGGTAATAATGCCCTTTCTGCTATACTCTCACTACATCTTTTGTCTCCTATTTTATGTCTTTTGTGTTTAAATTTTTATATGTCAGCTTTTCTTAAAGTATGGCCCACTTGTATAGTTTCCTGTGTGTTCATTGAAAATCAAGTCCAAAAGGATGTGTGAATGGATTTCATGCCTAAAGATTAATCTGAGTTCCATTAGTGGCTGGGAGATGAATTTCACAGATGATAACTTTTCTCATTTATCCTAAGGTAGGGGGTAGAGAGACCATTTTAATTGCTCATAGACAGAGACGATGAATTGATTACAATATAAGTAGAATGGGAGGTCAGAAACAGAATAAGTCAGATATGCACAGAGAGAGATTTTTTTCATTCCTACTAGCCAAGAAGTGAGCAACATGCAAGGTCAGGTCCTCCTGTTCATTCTGTAGCACTGTACTCCTCTGGTGCTCAGCTCCCTCCTCCTGCTGGAATTTCTAATTAGAATGATATATGTCCAATCTTTTCCCTATTCTGGTGAGTTTTCACTTTACTAGAGGAGGAAAAAGGACTCTTTTCCTGTGCACTTCTAAAAGGGTGGTGGAACAAATGAGTATGTGATGAATGAAAAAGCTTTTATTAAGCACCTATGTGCCAGATTCTGTTTAAGGTGCTAAAGACAGTGCCTTCCTTCAAGGAGCTTGGAAGAGGAAAAAATACATCTAGGGAAGTCCTGGCAGGGAAAAGGAGTTTTGGTCTGGAAGTCACAGGAAAAGTGAATGGAACCAGAAGTTTATCATTTGCCATGCCCTTTTCAGAAATCTTTTTTTTGTTATTGTTGATTAGTCATTTTTCAGTTATGTTCAACTCTTCATGACCCCATTTGGGATTTTCTTGGCAAAGATGCTGAAGTGGTTTGCTATTGCCTTCTCCAGCTCATTTTACAGATGAGGAAACTGAGACAAATAAGGTTAAATGACTTGCTCAGGATCATGCAGCTAGTGAGTAGCTGAGACTGGATTGGAATACCTGTCCTCTTGACCTCACTATAGCCATTGTGCCATCTAGCTGACTCCCAGAAACAATAATAGTATTGATATTTATTACTGTTACCAGAACAAAAGAAGTAGGGATGGGGAGTGGGTTTCGAGAATAAATGGCGGAAGGACAGATGACAAGATATGTAGGATGGAGCATGTTAAGCATGATCTAGCTAGATATAATGGGTTCGATAAATTTGGACTCATCCATTCACCAACCAAGACAACTTTGTCCCATTATGAACTGAATGGGCTAACTGGTCTGGTAACTTCAATGTCTTTTTATAAGTTGACTACAAGGGATCCATCCAATGAGTTGGGAATCTTCCTCACTCTTGCTATTGCAAGGATACTAATAGAATTGTTGTATATTGATTACTTTTTACTATCCACAAAATCCTACTTCAATGTATAATTATAATTTGGAAGTGACCCTAGGTTCTTTAAGGTTGTGCTAGTGAAATGTAGGCTCATATTAAAAAAAGCTTCATATAAGGTCCTGGACATGGGTGGAGTCTATTTTCTGAATATCAGTCTAGTTAAATAGATAGAGATAGAGTAGATTGCCCCTTGGTAATGAATTCTTTGGTCATGGTAATCCATCCCATAACAAGTCATATTGAAGTAGTAGTAGTAATAGTAGTAGTAGTAGTAGTAGTAGTAAGAGGAGTAGTAGTAGTAGTAGAAGTAGTAGTAGTACTAATAGTAGTAGTAATAGTAGTAGTAGAAGTAGTAGTAGTAATAGTAGTAGAAGTAGTAGTAGTAGTAGTAGTAGAAGTAGTAATAGTAGTAGTAGTAGTAGTAATAGTAGTAGTAGTAATAGTAGAAGTAGTAGTAGTAGTAGAAGTAGTAGTAGTAGTAATAGTAGTAGTAGTAGTAGAAGTAGTAGTAGTAGTAGTAGAAGTAGTAATAGTAGTAGTAGTAGTAGTAATAGTAGTAGTAGTAATAGTAGTAGTAGTAATAGTAGAAGTAGTAGTAGTAGTAATAGTAGTAGTAGTAGTAATAGTAGTAGTAGTAGTAATAGTAGAAGTAGTAGTAGTAGTAATAGTAGAACTAGTAGTAGTAGTAATAGTAGTAGTAATAGTAGAAGTAGTAGTAATAGTAGTAGTAGTAGTAATAGTAGTAGTAGTAGTAATAGTAGTAGTAGTAGAAGTAGTAGTAGTAGTAGAAGTAGTAATAGTAGTAGTAGAAGTAGTAATAGTAGTAGTAGTAGTAGTAATAGTAGTAGTAGTAATAGTAGAAGTAGTAGTAGTAGTAATAGTAGTAGTAGAAGTAGTAATAGTAGTAGTAGTAGTAATAGTAGTAGTAGTAGTAATAGTAGAAGTAGTAGTAGTAGTAATAGTAGAACTAGTAGTAGTAGTAATAGTAGTAGTAATAGTAGAAGTAGTAGTAGTAGTACTAGTAGTAATAGTAGTAGTAATAGTAGAAGTAGTAGTAGTAGTACTAATAGTAATAGTAGTAGTAGAAGTAGTAGCAGTAGTAATAGTAGTAGTAGTAGAAATAGTAGTAGTAGTAATAGTAGTAGTAATAGTAGTAGAAGTAGTAATAGTAGTAGTAGTAGAAGTAGTAGTAGTAGTAATAGTAGTAGTAGTAGAAGTAGTAGTAGTAATAGTAGTAGTAGTAAAAGTAGTAGTAGTAGTAGTAGTAATAGTAGTAGTAGTAAAAGTAGTAGTAGTAGTAGTAGTAGTAGTAGAAGTAGTAGTAGTAGTAGTAGTTGTAGTAACTCACATTTATAGATCAAATGAGATATTTGTAAATTTGTTTAGCACAGTTCCTGCCACATAGTAGGTGATTTATAAATGTTAGCTATTATTATTATTATTACATAGACCTTCATGGTTTTGAAAATTCTTTCCTTATAATAACCACATGAGTAGGTACTTCCAATATTATCCACATTTTTCAGGTGCAAATGGTAAGGGGAAATCAGATGACTTGCCCATTGTCACATAAATAGTAGGGGAGGCATTTAATAATGATTTGTTGAATTGATTAATGTGTCAGAGCCCTGACCCAAGCTTCCCAATTCAAGTCCTTCAAGCTTTTCCATGACTACAGTGACGTTGGGCAAGTCACTTTACTTCTATGGATCTTTTTCTTTATATATAAAATGATCAAAATAATCTCTTTGGCCCCTATATCCCTAACGTTCTATTTCACTGACTTTTGGAACTATTTCTAGACTCCGAAGGAACTAGAGTGAGTCATCTTCCCCTGGGCTAATACAGTCTAGCACCTGTATTCTGAATTTTAAATATATAAAATAAAGGCTTAACCTCTTTTTGTATTCTGGATCTCCTTATCAATTTGATGAAGCCTCTGGAACCCTTCTCTGAATAATGGTGGCTTTTTAAAAATTTCATAATGGAAACTAATGCTAATTTTCAGTTAGAGATTAGTTTTTTAAAAAAGATGTAATTTCCTCCCCTCCCCCCACCTAATCCCACAACCCTCCTGAAATCTGTCCATGGACCTCTTGGATCTAATTGAGAATCCCTGACTGGTGGTCTTCTAGATGTCTGCAGCCCCAAGGCCACATGTGGCCCTCTAGGTCCTCAAGTGTGGCCCTTTGACTGAATCCAAACTTCACAGAACAAATTTCCTTCATAAAAGGATTTGTTCTTTAAAACTTGGACTCAGTCAAAAGTCTGCACCCAAGGACCTAGAAAGCCACATGGAGCCTAAGATTCCCCACCCTTGCTCTAGGCTTTAGGAGGAAGCGTCATTATTTTGTCCCAATTGTTTATTTTTGATACCATAGGTCCCTCCCTAGTTTTGGAACAGATGTTATTTTCTTTGCTTTTGGAGGAAAAGATGCCAGACTCAATTATCACAGGTTTTAGACAAAGCAGCCTTGGTGAGAAGGCACTGGCAATTAAGTGGACCAGGAAAGGCTTCATTCAGAAGGTAGCATTTGAGTAGAATCTTGAATAAAACCAGAGATTTCAAGAAGAAGAGAAAGTACATTCCAGTCATAGGTGAAGGCCAGTCCAAAGGTATGAAGATAAGAGATCTGAAATCTTTGACCCAGCTATCCTCAAAAGAATAAGGGCTCCTAAAATGTTAAGTTGTCATTAACCTTTGTGACACAGAGCTGAACTTCCCAGCCCTTTAGTGTAGTCTGTGCCTAAACGGCTCAGTTCATGGCCTTATGCACCCGACTATTTCCCTGGATTCATTCAACTCAGGGCAAATAGAGACAGGTAGGGAAAGATGCCTTGTTAAGGTCCTTAGAATTACATTGCCTTACTGTAATAAAGTTATACCTGTCTATCTTGCTTTACCACTTATTACACTCAGTTCTACAATTAAAGAATTAGGGTCAGTTTAGTGAACACCAGCTGCTAGTGGCCAGAGGGGTTCCTCTATAATTATACAATTTTGCAACATCTCTTGCATTCATCCCCTTTTCTTCATTTACATGGCCACCACCCTAGTTCAGGTTCCCATAACTTTTTGCCTGGGCCAGAGGTGGGAAACCTGCAGTTGCGAGGCCACATTTGTACTGTGAGATCCTCAGGTGTGGCCCTTTGACCGAATCCAAACTTCACAGAACAAATTCCCTTAATAAAAAGATTTGTTCTGTAGAACTTGGACTCAGTCAACTAAGGCCACACCCAAGGACCTTTCTAGTGATCTCAATGCCCAGGACTCTTCCTATAACCTCCTAATTGGACTCCCCACTCCAATCTAACCTTCTTGTAACCATGAAAGTGATTATTTCCTAAAGCACAGTTCTGACCATGTAACTGGGTTACTCAATACACACAAGTGACCCCCTGTTACCTCGAGGATCAAGTGTAAACTCTTCTATTTGTCACGGAAAGCACTTCACAACCCCACATTACCTTGTAAGACTTATTACACCTTATTCTCTTCTGTGTACTCTCTGGTCCAGAAAAACAAGCCTTCTTACTATTCTTTACAAATATCACTCTATCTCTCATCTCCTATACCTTTGGACTGGCAGTCACCTATGCCTGGAATGTACTTCCTCTTTCTTTTTTCCTCCTGGAATCCCTGATTTTATTAAAGATTCAACTCAAATGTTTCCTTCTAAATGAAACATTTCCTGACCCACCTAGCTGCTAGCGCCTTCTCCCCAAGGTTACCTTGTCTCAACTGAAAGACCATTACTGAGTCCACAAGGGCTGGGTACTGTACTCACTCTTTTCTCCATCAAAAGGCCCCTTTGCTATGGATCCCTTGCTTATAGTCCAGACTGTACTCAATCCCGGGGCAGACTGACCTCTAATGAGTGGAAAGGCATGCTCCTTCATATTCCTTGACTCATTAAATCTCCCAATCTGCAGACCAGTCTCTAGGGAAAAGGACTTCTTATGGCTTAGGTTGTACCTTATATATAGAACTTCTCCAAAAGGCAGAGTAAAAAGATATTTAATATATAATATGAACAAGTATTTATTTTCTACACACAAAAGAAATGCTAAAACACAAAAGGCTGTCACTGACACAAAGACTTTAAAAGGAATTCAGCAATTTGACTTCTAAGTACTTTGAATCTCTTGGGAGGCTAATACCTAAAACTCATCAGAAAATAAAGCAGATTTTGCAATTGCTGATCAGAAATTTTATATTTCATCTCAGATCTGCACTGTACAAAGAATTCTTGGTACGTGTCTGCAAGTAAAATGCACCGGATTTGGGTCGATCCTCTGGTATTTGTCATTTCTAAGAGGATTACAATGGATGTTCTATACTACCAGTCATTTTTTATCAAAAAGACCCTAAACCTCAGGATCACTAAAACTCACAGCCTGTATACATTCATTTTGGGATAAATACTCATTCTCCTAAAGTCAGGAAAGGAAACAAAAAACAGAAGAGGTAACCAGGGACTTGGGCACAAGTTTATCTAGTTAAAATCCCTCCTCTAGATGCCAGATGGGTATGATCACCATGATATCAGCATGGAGAAGGGCCAGTCCTTCCCCTACCCTTCATTGGAAGTGTTGGAGTTACATGATGCCACCTCAAATATCTAGATAGACAGTTATCTGGAAGCTGACATAGCACAACAAACTTTGCCACTGTCTCAAGGCAGGAGAAAAGGACCAAGGTACCACTTAGGATTTTTGGCATCATATCAAAGTGTCACCATATGACTGGAAGCAGCCAGGAATTTCAACATCAACAAAAGGTCTAAGGGCAGAATCACCTTGTCCTAGAATTCCCAGAAGTTACCAAGAGAAAGCCAGGTACGCCATCTTTGGAATGACCCCCATAGGATGATTCACCCTTGATATATGTTTGTGTGAGTGTGTGTGTGTGTGTGTGTGTGTGTGTGTGTATTATATAAACTCACACCAAGTGTATATTGTCTCCCCCATTAAAGTGTAACCTCCTTGAAGGCAGGGAGTAGGGACTATTTTGCTATCTTTACATTCATAGAATCTAGCAAAGTGCTTGGCATGTAATAGGGGATTGATAAATGCTTGTCAATTGGTTGATTGCCTAAATAGAGGCTAAAGTGGGAAAGAGCCTGTTTCCCTTATAAAGGCCATTGGCATCAGCTGCGACCCTCCTGAGCTCATAGGATTTCTATGCCTGCCTCCCCGTTTGTGGCAACAGATCCACCTGTAAGAATGAGGAAATAGTCTGGCTTTTACATTCTCTGATTCGAATCCGAAGTTTCTCTAGATATAATTGAATTACTCTAGTTACTGGAGTAAGGAGTTCTTAATTTGTTTTTGTGTTATGGACCCCTTTGGCAGATTGGTGAAGCATATGCCTCCTTCTTGGAAAAATGTTTTTAAATAATTGAAAGAAAGGCTAAATTTCAGGTAGAGGTCAGTGAAAATAAAGATGCAATTTTTTCCCCCACAGAAATCTCTGGACCCCTGCTCTAGCAGCTGTGACCTCTTTCTTCCAAGAATAAGAAATCCCAGGTGTGTCTTTGTGTCAGAACATGTCTAAGAAAGTCTAACCTGTTTTTCCTGTTTCCAACTTAGAATTCTGATAACACAAACACTTCACTGGTTCAATTCCCTTCTTTGAAAATCTATACAATCCAGAGGTAAAGGGCAACTGGGAGGGTCTGTGGCAGGCCTTTATTCTTCCCTGGAGGCCTCCCTAGTATATATATTTTGGTGGTTAACTCTTTTAGGGGCCATGCTCCTCTCTGGTGTGTTATGGATCACAGTAGGAACTCACCTACAATGTCTACATGAGTAGACATTCTTACCCACAGATTTAAAACAGTCCTCACTAGTATGGTTTGAGAAGGATTGCTTTGAGATTGCTATCACACTGTTTCTGGTCTACCAAAGCCTTCCATTGTTCAGAAAGCAACTGCTCTTTTCCTTCACCAGGAATTTTCTATCCAGTCCTTAATGATGCAGACTTCCTTCAAATCAAATAAGTGAAATAAAACAATCCCTACCAAGACTCTCCAGTTACAGTCCTCAATTGACCTGGGTCGTCTTGGTGGATTGAGGTTTCTTATCCCCTAAATTACCTTAGCAAGCTCTTACAAAACATACGCCACTCCTTGCATTCCATGCTGCTGTCATCATTCTTCAGCATCTTTCTAACTAGTGCCCAGACAGTGTGGTAGAGCTTTTGTAGGCTCTCCTTTCTTTAACCTGTCCAAAGAATTTTATGTGTGATTCCCAGTCTTAGTCATTTGACTTTCTCATCATGTTTATTGCTGCCTCCCTATCTGTAGTGGACACAGAGCAAAATACTTAAGCCCTTCCTCTCACAGAGTCTCCAAAACCTCCTTAGTTTTCTCTTAGCTTGTTTCTTCATTATGACTGCCAATGGCTTTCTTCTGACCTTGCAGGGTGTATACAATATTAACAACAACAATGAAAATAGGTAGCATTTATATAGCATATTTAGGTTTGCAAAGCACTTTTCATATATTATCTCATTTAATTCACACAGTAATCTTGTGAAGTAGGTGCTATTATCACTATCTCCATTTCACAGGTGAGGAAACTAAGTCACAGAGAAGTTATGCTTTGCCCAGGGTCACACAACTAGTAAGTGTTGGAGGTGGGAATCAAACACAGGTGTTCCTGACTCTGAATATAAAACTCTCTCCACTGTATCACCTATATACCACATTTTCTTCCTCTTCAGAAAAATCACCCTCTGCCCTTTCTCTATAGCCATTTCAAAAGGCAGTAATAGGCTTCACAGGCTCTCTAATAATTTGCATATTTCATCATCTGTGTCTCGTTTTGCATGCATGTGTTATGTGCTTACTGATGAGCACTCATTTTCCAGGGAATAAGCTCAGTAGTCAATAAACATTTATTAAGCTCTGCCCTCAAGGAACTCACTGTCCAATGGGAGAGACAGCAAATAAGCAATTATATACAAACAAGATATATACAGAATAAACTGGAGAGAATCACCAGAGGGCCACTGGAGAAGGAAATGGCAAACCACTCCAGTATCTTTGCCAAGAAAACCCCATGGACGGAATTGGCATGCTATGGTCCACGAATCGTACTGAACTGACTGAACAGCAGAGGGAAGGCATTCACATGAAAGGCATCAGGAAAGTCTTATTGTAGAAGGTGGGATTTTAGTTGTGACTTGAGGGAAGCCAGGAAGTAGATATGAAGATGGAGCACTTTCTGGACCTGGAGGACAGCAAGTGGAAATTCCTGGAGTGGGGAGATAGAGCATCTTGTCTGTGAGGAGGCCAGTATCAAGGAAACAGAATACATGGGGGTGAATAAAGTGGAAGAAGACTTGAACGTTTAAGGGTGAGGGGTAGCTGCTGACATTTAGATAGGCAGACCTGGCCTGGAATTAATGAACTAAGCTCTTTGAAGGGACAGAGTCTTTTTAATCTTTGCATCGCTAGCATCTAACACAGTGCTGGTATGTAAATAGCAGTTAATAAAAAGTGACCTGAAATCTGAGACACAGCTTCCTTACTTATTCCTCTAACTCTGGCATATGCTAGGTGGGAGATCAGGGTCCACAATCCTTGACTAGCCCAGATAGCTGTGAACCCCATCCTCATACGACTGTGCTGATACAAGTATAGAAAGAATCAGTCTCCGGCAATACAACTGCATTCTTCTTTCCAGACTTGATTGGTCATGTATTCAGGTCATTCACTCTCACTACTGGCTAGTTCCAGCTGTCTTCTTGCTAAGGGAAAGAAGTGCTGATGGCATTCATTTTCTCTTAGTTTAGCTGGTTTTTATGGGCTTGGCCTCAGAGAAGCATCCCAGGGGAGTCTCCTACTTGTGCAACATCACTGGGCTCTTTTCCATGTCCATATTCTTTAGCATCTCATTCTCATTCTCATACCGAGAGATATAACCCCTCTTGTCAAGTTGTACCATAATGGAGGGGTCTAGAAGCATTATGCACCATTATGACTTAGATTTTGTTTTTTCAGTTCTTTCAGTCTTATCTGACTCTTTGTGACCCCATTTGGGGTTTTCTTGGCAGACATACTGGAGGGGTTTGCCATTTCCTTCTGTAGCTCATTTTATAGATGAGGAAACTGAGGTAGTTAAGTATCTGTGGCCGGATTTGAACTTAAGAAGATAAGTCTTTCTGACTTCAGGCTGGGCCCTCTACATACTTCACTTCTTAGTTGTCCTGTATTTTGCTTAGTTTAGTACTTTGCCTGAAAGTGTTTTGTCCTTCGTTGCCTAAGACCACGCCATCAGAGAAATAACAACATGACTTGCACTTGACTTTTTTGAGTGAGGGAGGGCTGTGCAGGTCACCAGCCTCACTTCTCCTCCAGAGCCATCTGAATCCAGTGACCAGATATTCATCAGGATGACTGGAGATGACCCAGGATGAGGCAGTTGGGGTTAAGTGACTTGCACAAGGTCATGCAGCTACTGAGTGTCTAGTGTCTGAGGTGAGATTTGAACTTAGGTCCTCCTGACTCCTGCACTGGTGCTCTGTCCACTGTACCACCTAATAAATGGTAGTTGTTGAAAAGGGAGGAGTGAACGTACATGGATCTGGATATCATGCTTTGTTTTGATTGTTTTCTTTAGCCCATATCTTAAGATTTTGTCTTCTGGCAAGAACATGTTACCCTTATCCTTGAATTGGTCACTATCCTTCCAAGGAAGTAGTAGCGGTATAGAGTTCCACATACAGAATCAACAAATATGGGTTCTAATCCTACCTTTGACCCTTGCTAGCTGTGCTACTCTGCCTCTCTGTGACTTGTTTTCCTCATCTCTGAAATGGGAATGATAGTAAGTGAGCTATCTATCTGCTTCACCAGGTTATTGTGAAGGTCACATGAGATAAGTCATGTAAAACTCCTTGTAAACCATAAAAAGCTGTATGAGTGTGTTAGAATAGTGTTTTATTCCTCCTCAGAGGCAGTGTGGTTAGTGGCTAGAGGAATGAGCTTGGAGTCAGAATAGACCTCTGATTTGGACACTTCCTAACTGTATGATTCTGGGTAAATCACTGCTGAGATAATATATTTAAAGTGCTTAGCTAACCCTTGAAGTCCTATATGAGTGTTAGCTGTTGTGTTCTCTAGGCAATTCCCCGAAATTTATCAAAGGCATGTATGATTACTATTGGTCAGGAGAGTTCTTACAAATTGATGTCTAAGCTGAATAATACAATCTTCTGATATTTGTTTGTATTCCTCCTGATAACTGAAATTCACTAGTAAATCCCACTTTCCAGGGATGAGTGTACAGTAAATTGTGATTTTCTATTCTTTTGCTGAGTAATATAGCCTTTAACATTCAAATAGTCAGAAAAAAAAATCCCTCTTTTAAAAAATATTTTATTTCCCCCCAATTACATGTAAAAACAATTTTTAACATTTTAAAAAAGTGTTGAATTCCAAATTTTATCCCTCCCTCCTTCCTTTTTTCCCCCTTCCTGAGATGGTCAGGTTCAGCTTCATCCTTGGATCTCCCCTCTGACTGAAGGATGGAGCACTTAACTCCTCCCAGGGTTTTCCTTTATAGAGTGCAGGAATTGGACTTCCAGGTCCCTCTACCTTCCATCTATAGTTCTGCTTGATTTCAACTTCATGGAACAAGACACCTTTCCCAGGATAAGCTAATCACTTTTAATTTCATCACTGTGCTGCTAACTCAGTCTTGGATATTCAACAGCTTTCCAATGTGATGAAGGATTTCCTCTAGACCTTTTGGCATTGTGTGGATACCAATGGTGTCTGTCTAACTATTATTACTCACTCTTGCTATGTGATTGGTCCGTCTTTTCCCCTAGCTCTATCCTTTAAGCCATTTTTTTTTGTATGACTCCTCCCTTGTAATGGATAACAGATGGCTTAGGGCCATCACATAACTCTTAATTGCTTTTTGGCTAATCATCCACTTGAATTCTTTAGAGACTATGATATTCTTTGGTTATATAATATCACCAGAAATATATTGACATTAAAATAGTCTTTTGTTTTAAGAAGTGTGGAATTATTAAAAGAAACAGTATTGTTATGCCTATTTTGAAGATGAGAAAACTGAGATGCAGAGAGGTCAACTGACTTGCTCATGATCATATAGCTGAAATGAATAATAATTGAATCTCAAGCCTAAATTTCAAGCTTAGAGCTCTTTTTACTATACCAGATTCTAGTGAAATTTTTAATAGTTTTGTAAATGAAACCATATTTTAGATCTAAAAGATCAAATATCATTGGAGCTTGTCCTTTATGGTTCACTGGATATCCTTGCCCTAAGGGAACAGCAGTAGGAACACCCTGAAAGAGCCCATCATGATTAAGCTATAACTCACTGAAAGTTGTGGCCAATATAATAATAGCAAAAGAGATCCTTCTGGGCTGCTTTAAAAGGACATATGAAGAAAGATGCTATCTGCATCCAGAGACAGAACTGATAAATAGAAGTATGTGTAGAGCAATTTCACACACACACACACACACACACACAACACACACACACACACACACACACACACACACACACACATTGTGTTTAATAGTAGCTATCTTTAGGGTTAAGTGACTTGTCCAGGTCACATAGTTAGTTAAGTATCTGTGGCCAGATTTGAACTTCAGAAGATAAATCTTTCTGACTTCAGGCTGGGACCTCTATCTACTTCACTTCTTTGTTGCTCTGTATTTTGCTTAGTTTAGTACTTTGCCTGAAAGTGTTTTGTCCTTCGTTGCCCAAGAAGACCACGCCATCAGAGAAATAATGACATGACTTGCAGCTGACTTTGATTTGAGTGAGGGAGGGCTGTGCAGGTCACCAGCCTCACTTCTCCTCCAGAGCCATCTGAATCCAGTGACCAGATATTCATCAGGATGACTGGAGATGACCCAGGATGAGGCAGTTGGGGTTAAGTGACTTGCCCAAGATCACGCAGCTAGTGAGTGTCAAGTGTTTGAGGTGAGATTTGAACTTAGGTCCTCCTGACTCCTGCACTGGTGCTCTATCCACTGCACCACCTAGCTGCCCCTAACATGGCACATAGGGCTGTTTTTAAGACTGGCCACAGTCAAATTTTCTTTAGTTGCATACTTTTTGGGGAGGGAAGAAAAAAAAGAAATTTACATGATATTTTTTTTGTATATTTGAAAGGTATAGGAAGTTGTACATAACATTTACAGTTTTATGTACAATCATCTTTATTATTGTACTATGTTATTGAAATACTTGTTTTATTCCATAAATTAAAAATAAAAATATCTGACCACCCCACTCTAAGTCTTCTAAGGAATTTTTTTCTTTAAATTTTCCCTAAAATTTTTTCATTGATGCCTCTTATTTTCATACCTTTCTTCTTAACACTCCCACCTGAAACCAAAGTTTCCTTTACAATAAAGAAAAATATTTAAGCAAATCCAATGTACTGCATCTGCTGTTCAGCTCCCACAGCTCCTTCTACTCAGTCTGTTCTGATACTGCATCATATACATTTCATACGAGTCTTTCGATGTTTCTTTGAATTTTTCAGGAAATGGATACTGCCCCAAACCAAAGCATGATGAAAGTATTGGCCAACTCAAGTTTGTAAATCACCCCCTAGCCCAACCCTATGTGAGGCATGCCAAGATCCATTTATGTATAGGAGTGTGTGAATGTGTCTTTATCAATCAAATCACTCTGTGTACTTGTCTTCATGAATTAGCAACTCTCATTTGCCCCTTCTACCTCTGCCTTACTGAATTGCCTCTATCACTGTCATTACTTTAGCAAATTTCTTTTTAGCCAAAGAAACATAACAAGTCAATACCAAAGCACCCTCTGACTGCATCCCAGAACTCAACCCCTCTTTAGTCCTTCTCTAACCTCTGTAAACAGCTGGGAAGCTTGTAACCCAGAAAATTAGTTCTCTGCTCAGCTTGCAGTCAGTAAACGAGCAGCAGGGTTTTTCTCTTACAAACTGAGTGATTACTCAGACTGAGCCACTTACTGCAGGAACTTCAATGGAGCTGGGATTTTTTTCTCAGTCTACATATATTGGTGTGAATAGGGAGAAATCTGGAGTTGATTTCACTTCTCCCCAGTGCTGTTGCAAGTATCAACTCCTCGCAGCTCCACACTGGTCTTCTCTAGTGCTTGAGATTAGGTGTAAATGTCCATAAACATATCTCTCCCTTTAGTACTAAAATTAATTCTGTCATTTAGGAAGAGACCCTACTATACACTGTCAGGGGCTAGAAAACAAAGCTAGAGAGAATAGGGAATGATGTAAATAGATTTTGAGGCATGGGGTAAGGGAAAAGGGAAACTCAATGAACGTTGTCAATTTCCCCAACAAATTAAGAGGTAAAAGAGGAAGGGATGGGTGAGGTGGTGGCTTAGGGGGCTTGAAGAAAGAAGAGTAAATTTGGGACAGTTCCTTCAGGTATTTTGATAAAGTCCATCTTTGAAGACTTTGGAAGAGAGAGTGAGGCAGGGAATTGGCTACTCTGCCTCTCTTAAATCCAGTTCACAGCACAGGTCATTGGTCCTGTTCAAAAATGAAAGAAAAACAGCTAATGAACAAAGTTCTTTTAAGTTTCTCCCCAGGGAGGTAGTATTGCCTGAAGGGGATGAATAGCCAGGCTTGTGTTTGATCACCATTAGGCCCTATTCCAATCTCAGCATTCTCTGCAATCGTTCTGTTCCAGTTTCAGTGCTGGGGTTCACCCTGTGTCATTACCCTTTTCAGTCTGCTTCCTGAGCCTAGGAATAGCTTCCTTTCAAGCTCTCACTGAGGTTCCCCAAATATGGATAGCTCTTCTCAATCAGTTCACAGAGACCTTAGAACCTGCATAGTCTGTAAAGGTATCTTTTGCAAATGTCTTTAATAAAATGATTGTATTACAATTGTCACTTGGGATCTGCTGTGTAGCACAGCAGGATACACCATATATTCAATAACTATTGTTACTGTTGTACGAGGTCTTATGAGTGCAAGTGGAAAGGACTGGGAAAGGGCATTGGTGAGACACAACTTAGGATATACCTTTGACCCCAAGACTATTACTTGATGTTTCTTCTGTATGTATGTATGTATGTATGTATGTATGTATGTATGTATGTATCTATCTATCTATCTATCTATCTATATATATATATGTCAGGTTCAGCCAAGTCAAGTCTCCATTTGCTTGTTAAATGCATCCTCTGTTCACACATGAAATGAAATAAATATCTGCCTCTGTATGGTAGCCTGTCCTCTGCTAGGTATGTTTTCATGATCTTTGGTTCCAGGATTATTTATCTTATGGAAGTAGTTCTTCCCATGTTGTGCGGTTCTGCCCATGGTTCCATTCCTCTGCAGACTTTCCATGACCTCTTGCCTGAGATTAAGCAAGATCTCTTATCTTGCTTCCATGGTCAACACAGGAGAAGATGTTTGGCACCTTCTACTGACCTCTTCCATGGTTCTCTGACCTCTCAAAACCTTGACTTTTGGCAGCAATTGGTATTTTCCAATCTTCCTCCTGTATATTATAAGACCTTCCAGAGAACCCTTTAGTTTCCTTAATCTAGCAGTCCTCAGGCCACCTGAGATAATCTGATTTTCATCCCTCCTACCTTTACTGCTTCTTTGACTATCAGCTTTTGAAGTTACTCATCTAAGCAGAAATTCCAGAGGCTTCTCTCCCTCTCACAGAGATTCTGATATGGATGTATACTTTTCATTTATCTTTTGAGATATCAAACTATTTCTCTAGTCTTTGTAAGCATTCCCACAATGTGACCTCAGAATTCTGTGACTTCAGGTCACATAGGAGATCAAATGTAGCTTCCCTGAGGCTTTAGATTAGCCCTCTCATTTTTCTACCTCAGTTCCCTTCTAATGATGTCCTATTTCAGTGGTACTTCCATCCAGGGAATCAAATGGTTCTTCCCTAGCAGGATATGAATGCTTTCCTTAAAAGGTCTATAACTTAGGAGCATGAGTTCCTTGAATTTTCTCTAGCAGCTGTATAAACTGCTCATCATCTCTCGATTTTACACAGCAACTTCCCCTTATCCAGTTGTCTAACTCTGTCCTTAGACATTCCTTCATGTTCTTTCCTCATCCTCAGGAGAAGGTCTAGCAACTAGTTTTCAGAAATTCTCTCTAACTCTTATCTCATCAGGGATGTTAGATTTTATAGGATGCTGATAGGGCTCTGTCTGCATCTTTGTACTTTTTAGTAAGGAAGTACTTCACCTCTCCCCAAATCACTTCCAGACCCTCTTAATGCAGCATCAATATTCTTGTTCTCATAGTAAATGGACCCTAATACAAGAGGAGCCCCGATGAGGATTTAAATCTAACGCTATGCACTGACATTCAGAAGATTTAACAGTCATTTTGGTTATTTTAGCTTACATTTTACACAATGACACAACTGTGAATTCTTAATCACACAACCATGCAACAGCGACAAGTGATACCACATAGTGATGTCATCAAATTAAACGCAGAAACACAACAGTTTTGTTCAGAATGGAGCCCCGGTAGGAAGAATACAATTTTGACTTGTCAATACATCTTAACAGAAAAAAAGGGAAAAATGTTTCTAGCTCAAAGGAAATATCTGTAGGCTGTACCAAATAAATTAAAAAAAAAATCACATTTAAAATATTTTTTCTCTGAATGAGCTTTTATGTGAAATAGATACCACCCAACACCAGAGGGCACTAGAGGTATTAGCCAAGCCAAGTTATCGTGTAGGCTCTCAGGACAGCGGGATGTCAATCACACCTTAGCTCCACCCCTACACAGGTGGTGGTGTTCAGTTCCGAGTATCTCTACGGATTTGCTCAATGTCACTCCACCAATCAAATAATTTGCTTTATCCACTAGCAAGTCTTTGTCCCATACAGCTGTGTCATTGAATTACCCCTAAGCCATTACTTTAGACGTGTTCAATTAAAGTGACAAAAGAAAAAAACATTAATATCAACAAAACTGTCCCACTCCACCTCTGCCGCATCCTAGACTATGATTTTTATTTGGTTTCACTTCAGCCTTCCAAACAGGCAGCGAGAACAAAAACCTGGAAGTTCACTTTCCTGATTCCTTCTTAAGGGGGTTTTCGTTAACAAACTAAGCAATTGTTCTGAACAAAATAAGGATGGAAAGAACCGTGAGGTGCTTGGTGTCTCTTCCAAAGCCTATGTGTGAATATATGTACACATATATGTGTACATATACACATACATATATGCATGTACATGCACACATGTGTATGTGTGTTGTATATATGCATGTGCATATATACATTTATATACACACATATATTTGTGTGAGTAGGGAGACATCTGAAGTTGGTTTCATTTGCCTCCTATATTATTACTGGTCTGAACTCATGTTGGTCTCCTCACTTATGTAAGATTAGGAACAGACATCAAGCTATATGTTTGTCCCTTTAATACTGGAACAGAGCCTGTTGGGCTTCTTTGTGAGGAGGTAGCATTACCTAGCTAACAAAGTCCATCTGAAGGCAAATAGCATGAAGGGGAAGAGTGAACTGACTTTATTTGATTGTCATGACTCTTCCTCCTGAGGTGGTGCTATGGTTAGAGCACTGGGTTTCGAATCTGTAAATCTCATCTGAGTTCAAATCCACCCTCAAACACTAGCTGTCAAATCATTTAACTGCTTGCCATCAATTTCCTCATCTATAAAATTATCTGGAGAAGGAAATGGTAAACCATTTCTTTGCCAAGAAAACCCCAAAAGTGTCCATGAAGAGTTGAACATGACTGAAATGACTGAACAGACTCTTCCTCCATTTATCAGCATTTTCTCTTATCAATCTTCAGTCTCTCTCTCTCTCTCTTAAATTTCCCATCCCAAATATATGTATGTATGACATCTAGGTGATCACGATGATCACCTAGGTAATGAGCTCTCTTAATACGGATAACTTTATCTCCAGTGGCTAACATACCATAACTGGATAGGCTCTTAATGGCTGTTTCATACATTGCAATAATATCCCATTATGTTCCCTGCGCACAGCTTGCTCAGCCATTCTCAACTGAGGTTCTTGGATTAGACCACTTCTAAGGTCTTTTCCAGCTTTAAACCTATGGTCCTCTAGGTCCAAAATAGGTCCTTATTTTGCTTCTGGGTTTTTTGGCACCTTAAAAAATTGCCACTACAAAATGTGAAGGAAAGGAGCACTCATTTGGGTCAGTACTTTTACACAACTCCACACAGCCATAACCAGTGACCTGTTTAACTCTGCTTCTGGGGACATGAGTTGGGTCATTTGCATTCCTAGAGTGCAGAATTTCTTTGTAGGTATCTGCTTTGTATGTATCTATGTGGGGCTAAAAGGTTTCAGAGGCGAATCTTTAGGTAACCAGTTAATGAGGATTTGGTAACTGCTGCTCGAAGCTGACCTTGTTCTGATCCATAGAGGTTCTGAATCCTCTGTGATGAGATCCCTAGTAAGGGCAACTGGGGAGGATATTTCCTCATGTGCGCTCTCTAAATGAGTGTTACCAAACTTGAGATGAAAACGAATAAAGGTCAAATGCACAAAATGTCACGATTCAGTTGAATGATGAATCGTCTTACAGGAGACCATTAGAAAAACTGGGGTCAAGTTCTCTAGGTTCACAGACTTCTTTCAAGTGGGCTTGACCATAATTTGTTCCAATAACAGCTTTAAAAACACATTTCCAGGGATCAGGACAGAAAATGAACACAAAGGCTAGAATGAACACTACTGGTGATCTGCTTCTGCTTGATTCAATGCTACCTCAGTGGGTGAGTCGGTGTGTGAGGATGGGAGGGAAGTGGGACTGGAGGTCACAAACCAATAATCCAAAAAAAAATCATGACTCCTATTGCTAGTTTTAAATAAGGCATAATTTTACTTAATGTAGATCTAGTATAACTAGCTGGTATTCCTTAGATTGGAAACAGGAACCTAGTAGGAGGTCTAGGAGGAGATGGCAGTCTTTTAAGAGTCATGAGGGGGAGATGACATAAGGCAGAATAGAGTGTCACATGAATGAGACTGCTCTCTACTGAGGCAGAACAGCTTCCAGAGGGAATAGCTGTAGATGTTTTGTTTTTTAATTGACCCTATGATTTTATTGGCTTAGGGTACTCCTCATCAAGAGATTTGGTTTGTTTTTTTTTTTTTGCCTTTTCAATACTTTTTATTTATTTCATAAAATATTTCCTTATAACTTGCTAAACTTTTAAATTCTCTTTTTTGTCTTTTCAATACTTTTAATGTGTTATAAAATATTTCCCTATTGCTAATTTTTAAAAATTCATTTTTTTTAAGATTTTGTGTTCCATGTTTTCTTTCTCCTGTCCATCCCCTACCCCTTGAGAAGGCAAGCAATATGATATTGACTATACATGTGAAGTCATGCAAAATGTATTTCCATATTAGCCATGTTGCAAAAGAAAACACGCAAAAACCAAAACACAAAAAAAGGGAAAAAGTATGCTTCAGTCTACACTCAGCTCTCTCTGGAAGTGAATAGTTTTTTTCTTCATGGGTCCTCTGGAATTGTCTTGGATCATTGTCCTGATCAAAAAACCTAAATCTTTCATAGTTGATCACTGTACAATGTTGATGTTACTATATGCAATGCTCTCCTGGTTCTGCTTACTTCACTTTGCATCAGTTCATATAAATCTTCCCAAGTTTTTCTGAAATCATCCTGCTCATCATTTTTAAAAGAACAACCATATTTCATCACAATCATATGCCACAGCCTGTTTAGTCATTCCCCAATTGGTGGGCATCCCTTCAATTTTCATTTCTTTGTCACCACAAAAGGCTGTGGTGTTAATTTTGTACAATTAGGTTCTTTGGCCTTTTCTTTGAATCTCTTGCTGGATCAAAGAGGATACATAGTTTTACAATCCTTTGGAGGTGATGAGGAAACTTCTACCACTGAAGATCAGTATCCGCTCTGCAACTTATAGCCTTAGAGTTATGGGGCAGGGGATGAGGCGGCAGGCACTGATCAATCGGCAAGCATTTATTAAACATTTACTGCGCGCCAGGTGCTGTGCCAAGCTCTGGGGATATAATAAAGGGCAAAAATATGGTCCTCGTCCTCAGGGCCCTCATGGGTCCCTACCTATTACTTTCTAATGGGAGATACAGTATGGAGAAATTGTGTACACAAGATATATACAGTGTAAAATGGAATGGAATTTCAAAGGGAAAGCACTGAGAAGAGAGGAGGAGACTAGGAAAGGTCTTTTGTAGAAGGTAGGCGTCTTGAAGGAAGTCAGGAGGCAGAGGTGAGGAGGCAGAGCATTCCAGGCATGGGGGACAGCTATTGAAAAGACAGAATCAGGAGATGTGAGGAGGAGTAAGAAGCCCAGTGTTACAAGACTGTAGAAAACAGAGGGGAGTAAAGTGTAAGAAGACTGGGAAGGCAGGAAAGGGCCAGGTTGTGAAGGGTTTTAAAAGCCAGATGGAGGATGTAATATTTGATCCTGCAGGTAGTAAAGAACCTTTGGAGCTCATTGAGCAGAGGCATTAAGTGACCTACTCAGGGTCACATAATCAGTATGCGTTGGAGGCAGGATCTGAATCTGTCTTCCTGACTCCAAGACCTACTCCCTAGCAACTATGTCAGGATGCCTCTCTAGATACTTTCTCCAGATACTAACCTAAAATAATAAGAGAATTAATTGAGCATCATCAAAAAGATAAAACTATCTGTAACTGACGTGAATATGCTTTAAAGAAACTAAGCAAAAAGAAGGGAATTAAGGGAAAGAATAGGATATAGACACATCCTGGAAGGGTAAAGTGGGTGGCTTTGAGGACAGGATAGTCAGAAGCCAGAGGAATATTCTTTGGGACTAAACAGGGACTGTACCTTCCTCCTTTTGAGGCCAAGAAGGACAGAGATCCAAGGGCAGGATCCAAGGACAGAGAAGGGCACATTGTAGGGCCAGAGGAGATACTATGTGGTCCCACATCCAGAGAAAGAGGTAGTAGAGTTAGGAGAGGATTATGAATCTATCAGAGAGTGAGTGGTACAAACTCTAGTCTACCATAGACTGATAGTCAGAGAGTTCATCTATTTATCATCTTAAACTGATTAGAGGGATATAAAGAAAAGCCAGGGAGAACTCCCACAAATTCAGCCAAAATTGGCTCTACTTTAGTTATGTGAGTATAAGAAATCTGCATTCTGTAAATGTATTTATTTCTGTAGTTTTGCAATTCATTCTTTCCTCTGTATACAGTAACATCAAACTAGGAAGCTTCCTAGTAAATTTCCTATTGAAAAAATAATTTAATTTTCTCTTAGTGGAACTGTGGGGGAAAAGTCAGGTTAGAGAAGGGGATCAAAGCATACCATCAAAGAATTTTAGAATTAGAAAGAACCATAATTACCCCCATGTTTGGAATTCCCTCCCTCCTCACCTCTGCCTCTTGGAGTCCCTGGTTTCCTTCCAAGATCAACTCAAATGCTCTCTTACCTGAAGCCTTTGCATGCTAATACTTTCCTTGAAAAATTACCTGGACTCTATGTTGTATACATATTTTGAATATAACTCTCTACCTACATGTTGTCTCTTCCACGCAGATTGTAAACTCCTTGCAGTCTAAACCTCTAATCAATGTAATAGCCAACCACAATTTGAAAGAATCAGTGATGAAAACAAGCTACCCATCTCCTGAAAGAGAAGGGAAAGATTCTGAGCGCAGAATGAGGCATACATATATATCTCTCTATATGCATACAGATGTGTGCATGTCACATAACACATGCACACACATACATACACATGTATGTGTGCGTGCATATACACATATGTGTATATATGCATGTGTGAGTATATATATGTATGTATATACACACACACGACCAATATAGAAATTTGTTTTGCTCTACTTTACATGTTTTAACAGAAGTTTTATTTTTTTCTCAGTTTTGTGTGGAGGGTCTGGGAGGGAACATAGATTTCTGCTGATTAAAAAAAGTAATTTTTGAAAAGAATGTATTATTATATCTTTTCTCCTATCAAAAAGCTAACACTCACAGCTAGCATTGACATAATGCTTTAAGGGTTACAAATTATAAAGGTGTCGTTTTATCCTTATAATGACCCTGGGAAGTAGGTGCTATTATTAAGTCTATCACCCTCCAGGAGCGACAATAGCAACCACCCACCCATAACATAATCTTCCAAAGAGCCACTTCCTAGTGCATTGGCCTTGCTGTTTATGGGGCTACTAATAAGAATGCTGATTTTATTGTCACTTTTATATTCCTAGAGAAAAAGGACAGACTGGTAAAGAATTTTTGTTGGCTAGTAAACATAAGTAATTACCTGCAAAACAGCTCGGTGTCGTAGACACTAGTTTCATGTCTCTGAAAAATCACAGACCTAGAATTGGAAAGGGACCTTACATCTAACTCTTCCATTTTATAGATGAGGAAACTGAGGCCTAGAGAGGTTAAGCAACCTATCCAAGATTGTTGTTTAGTCAGATTGTGTTTGACTCTCCACGATCGCATTTGGGGCTTTCTTGGCAAAGATACTGGATTGGTTTGCCATTTCCTTCTCCAGCTCATTTTACAGATGAGGAAACTGAGGAAAACAGGCTTAAGTGTAACCCTTAGCTAACACTTGAACTTTTCCTATCAAACAGAAGGCTAATTTAAGGCTCTGCAAACATTAAATAGAAAAGATTATTGCAAATAGTGAATAGGACCAATGAAATTGAGATTAGGAGGAAAGCAGGAAACAAAAAAAAATTACAGCAGGTTTCTCTGAGAAAAGCCTCATTTCTCAAATATATAGAGAACTGAGTCAAGTTTATAAGAATACAAGTCATTCTTCAACTGCTAAATGGTCAAAGGATTTGAACTGGCAGTTTTCAGAAGAAGAAATGAAAAATATCTATAGTCATATAAAAATACTCTAAATCACTATTGATTAGAGAAACTCTGATGTATCACCTACCACCTATCAGATGGGTTAATATGACAGAAAAAGAAAATGACAAATATCGGTGGGGATGTGGGAAAATTGGGACACTAAACATACTGTTGGTGGAGTTTTGAGCTGGAGAGCAATTGGGAACTGTGCCCAAAAGGCTATAAAACTGTGCATACCCTTTGACTCAGCAATAACACGACTAGGTCTCTATCCCAAAGAGATCAAAGAAAAAGGAAAAGGACCTATATTTAAAATATATTTATAGTAGCTCTTTTTGTTGTGTCAAAGAATTGGAATTGAGGGGAACGCTCATCAGTTGGGTTGTGGCTGAACAAGTTATGGAATATGATTGTGATAGAATACTATTATATTATAAGAAATGACAAATAGGATGATTTCAGAAAAACTTGGGAAGGCCTATTTGAACTGATGCAAAGTGAAATGAGCAGAACCTGGAGAGTATTGTGCATAGTAATATCAATGTTGTACAATGATCAGCTGTGAGTGACTTAGCTATTCTCAGCAATACAATGATCCAAGATAATTCTAAAGGACTCCTGAGGAAAATGCTATCCACATCCAGAGAAAAAACTGATAGAATTTGAATACAGATTGAAATATAATTTCTACACTTTATTTTTCTTGCTTTCTTTGGTAACATAGCTAATAATGGAAGCATGTTTTGTAAGTTAATTTATTTTTAGTTTTCAACATTCACTTACTTAAGTTTTAAGTTTTCACCACATTCCTTCCCACTCCAAGATGGCATGCAATCTGATATAAGCTGTACATATACATTCCTGTCACATTTTCACATTAGTCATATTGTATAGAAGAATTAGGATCAATGAGAGGAACCATGAGAAAGAAACAAAAACGAAACAAAAAAATAAAATAGTCTGCTTTGCTCTTCATTCAGTCTCCATAATTCTTTCTTTGGATGTGGGTGGCACCTTCCATCATGAGTCCTTTGGAACTGGTTTAGGTTCTTGCATTGATGAGAGGGACTCAGTCCATCAAAGTCAGTCACTGCATACTGTAGCTAATACTGTGTACAATGTTCTGGTTCTTCTCACTTCACTCAGCATCAGTTCCAGGTTTTTATGAAGTCGTCCTCTTCATCATTTTTTATAGCATTATAGTATTCTATTACATTCATATACCACAACTTGTTCAGCCACTCCGAAATTGATAGGCAGCCTCTCAATTTCCAGTTCTTGGCCACCACAAAAAGAGCTGTTAGAAATTTTTTGTACATGTGGGTCCTTTTCTCATTTTAATGATCTCTTTGGGGTATAACCCTAGAAGTGGTATTGCTGGATCAAGGGGTATACACAGTTTCATAGCCCTTTGGGCATAGTTCCAAATTACTCTCCAGAGTGGTTGGATCAGTTCACAACTCCACTAACAAATGAATGCATTAGTGTTCCAATTTTCCTATATCTTCTCCAACATTTATCATTTTCCTGTTTTGTCATGGAAACATGACAAATATGATAGATATGATGTGGTACCTCAGAGTTGTTTTGATTTGCATTTCTCTAATCACTAGTGATTTAGAGCATTTTTTCATATGACTATAGATAACTTTAATTTCTTCTTCTGAAAACTGCCTGTTCATATCCTTTGATCATGTATCAATTGGGGAATGACTTGTATTCTTATAAATTTGACTCAGTTCTCTATATATTTTAGAAATGAGACCTTTATTAGAGACATCAGTTGTAAAAATTCTTTTCCAGTTTTTGGCTTCTCTCCTAATCTTGGTTTCATTCACTTTGTGCAAAAACTTTTCAATTTAATGTAATCAAAATTATTCATTTTGCATTTCATAATGTTCTTTATCTGTTATTTGGTCAACGGAAACATATTTTGTTGAACAATATTTTATTTTTCCCAATTACATGTAAACCAAAATTTAACATAAATTTTAAAAAATTTTTCAATTCCAAATTCTCTCCCTCTCTTCCTTTTCTTCTCCCCTCATTGAGAAGGCAAGCAATTTGATACAGGTTATTCATGTGCAATTATGCATGATATATTTTTATGTTAGTCATGTTGTGAAAGGAAACACAGACCAAAGAAAAGCCCACCATAAAAAAATAAAATGAAAAGTAGTATGCTCTGATCTGCATTCAGTCCTCACCATTTCTTTTTTCTCTTCCTCCTTTCTTAGAATCCCTAATTTCCTTCAATACTTAGGCCAAATGCCATCTTTTACAAGAAGTCTTTCTTTAGCCTCCCACCTTCATCCCTAGCTATTGGCACCATGCTTTCTAAGGTTATCTTCCATCTTTCCTGTACATATCTTATATGTCCCTACTTATATACCTGTTGTCTCTGCCATTAGAATGCTGGCTCCTTCGGGGCAGGGATTTGTTTGTTTGTTTTTCCTTTTCCTTCATATTCTCATCACGTAGCATAGCGTCTGGCACATGATAATTGCTTATTGATTGATTTCTCCTATTCCTGTGATTTCTCACCTATGTATCATTTATAGTTAATAGATTCTTCTGCTTCTACTAGAGTTTTTTTGTGTTGCCCTAGAGACAATCGTCCTACATGTGCTACTGTTGACGACCCTGTTAGGAAATGGGAAGGAAATGAAGGAGGAGGTGCACATTTATGAAATTATTGCCTGGAAAAAAGCAACAAATTATTGACTGATGGTGGCAAAGGCAAAGGGGCTTTAGCTAACCAAGGACAGGTTATACACATCTTCCTGGCACAGAAGTACCATCCTTTCTTGGTTCCCTATTTGCAATTGACAGCAGTGAATCATGAGAAATGGGAACTTAAATGAGGATAAACACTCTCTTTGTTCTCTTGGTTGCTAAATACAGGCTCTGCCCAAACCTACAGAATGGGTGAAAAATCTCACAAAATGTGGTGAGGTAAAAATAAACAGCCACCGTGGGAATCTCTGCTATCACGGAATATGTGCAGAATAAAATGAGTCTTAAAAAACAAAGAAGTTTTATCAATGCCTCTTGTTTTTACATCAGTCATTTCTTTTTCCTCCCCCCCTTCTCCCACATCAGTCATTTCTGTGTACCACCACCATGATCCTTTCACTATAACAAAGTGAAATGGCTAAGCAAAACCAACTGACACACAGTGCCCCCCCCCAATATGTGATACTCCAAATCCATAGCTGCCCACCTTTCTGTTGAAAAGAGGAAATATATTTCCTCATGTCTTCTCCAGAGTCAATATGGATGATTATAATTGTTCAGCATTTGACTTCATTGTAACAGGCATTTAAAAATTTTTATGGTGTAATCGTTATGTATATTGTCCTCGTGGTTCTCTCTGTACCAGTTCATACAAATTTTCCCATGTTTCCTCATAAGTTTGTTGTTGTTCAGTTGTTTTAGTCATTTCTGACCCTTCATGACTTCATTTGGGATTTTCTTGGTAAAGACATTGGAGAGGTTTGCCATTTCCTTCTCCAGTTTATTTTACAGATGAGGAAACTGAGGCAAACAAGGGTGAATGACTTGCCCAGGGTCACACAGCTAGTAAGTGTCTGAGGCCAGATTTGAATTTGGGAAGATGAGTCTTCCTGACTCTAGGCTCAGAGCTCTATCCACTATGCCACCTAGTTGTATGCCACCTAGTTGTAATTTCTTAAATATCTTGTTACGTACGTATTCCATAGTTTGTTCAACCATTCCCCAGTTGATGAGCCCTTATTTTGCTTTCAGTTTTATTTTGCTTATCACAAAATACTTTGCCATGAATATTTTGGTAGCTATGGAGTCTTCTTTTCTGTCCTTGACCTCCTAAGGGTATCTACGCAAAATAAGATTGGCTTTGTGAATATTGTAGTACTAAGAGAGAGAGGTAGCCATCTTGCCTTGAATACAAGAAGCATTTTACACCACTCAGTTTCTTCATCTGTGAAATGGGTGTGATATCCTCTTCACAGGATTTTGGTGAGTAAAGCACTTTGTAATCTTTAAAATGCTAACTAAATGTAAACTATCATCCTTAAAACCATTTATTTATTCCATCACCATTTATTGGGATCCACTATGAACAAAACACCCAAGCTGTGCTTTTGGTTGGTTGGTTGATGTCTTTTGTTCTCGAAGAGGACCAAAATGACATCACTGTAATACAGTGAAGTTTCAGTGTGTATAACTATGACGGATCAGGCCAATAGGAGCTTGGAATGCTCTACCAGAGACTGGGCACAGATAGTCCATGTGAACATTTGGGGTGGTTACTCCAAATTTGAGCATCCTACATTTACTTTGTGTTGTCTCAATTCTGCTTTGCTCATAGAGCACAGCACCCTTTCTGATGTGAACACGCCATACTGTGTGGTCCTGTCCCATGTCACAAAATCAAATCCAAAGTTCTTAAGAGAGACCTTGAGAGTGTCCTTGTATCACTTCTTCTGACCACCATGTGATCACTTGCCCCATTGAGTTCTCCATGAAATAGTCTTTTTGGCAAGTGTACATTCTATATTCGAACAATGTGGCCAGCCCATTGGAGTTTTGCTCTCTGAAGCATAGTTTGAATGCTTGGCAGTTTAGTTCAAGCAAGGAGCTCAGTGTCTGGTACAGAATCTTTCTAAAACAGGCTTTTAGAGGAGATATAAAGACAATTAAGACAGAGTCCTTACCCTCAGGGTTTATTCCCTTGAGGATGCTAAAGTTGGGAGAGACTTCAGAGATCATCTAATCCAACCCTCCTGTGTCTATCAGTTTCATAAATCACTTATACAACTGGAATGTCTCAATTGATTACATATTACTCTCCCTTATACACTTTATACCCCTGCCAAACTGATCTATTTACTATTCTTCTTCAGTTAACTTTTGCATCTCCTTTTCCATCTGTCCAATTTTTCCTTTTAAGGAGTTATTTTCTCCAGTTAATGTTTGTACTTCCTTTTCCATTTGTCCAATTTTCCCAGTTAGGTTTTGTGTTTCCTCTTCCATTTGACCAACCGTTTCTTTTACGGAGTTATTTTCTCCAGTCAATTTTTGTACTTCCTTTTCTATTTGTTCAATTTTCCTTTTCAAAGAGATGTTCTCATCAGTGAATTCTTTTTTTATAATTTTAAAATCATTGGCCAGTTTTTCTTCTATTTCCTTCTTCAGCTGTTCCAGGAGAGCTGCTTGTGCTTGTGAGCAGTTCATAGTCTCTTCTGAAGTTTCAGATGGAAGTACAGTCTCAGCACTGACTTCTTTGGTGTTTGTGTTTTGGTCCTTATCCCCACAGAAAGATTCTATGGTTTTTTCATGTTTATTTTGCTTTTTTTAATTCATGATGTTGATTGTGTGTTGTGGCTTCTGGTTCTTTCAGTTAGAAGCTACAGAACTTTGTGTTGGGCTAAGGTGTGAAAAAGCTAAGAGCAGGTTTTTGTTTTGTGTTTCCTGATCAGCCCTGGGGTTAGCTTGTTAAGTGTCGGGGAGGAGTGGTCTGGTCACAGGAGATCTTCTCAGCTGAACTGAGGCAAAGGAAAGCTCAGGGGATGGTGATCCCAGCTTCCCTATTGTCTTCCCATTTCCCTTGGAGTGCTGAGGCACACCTAGATGCTAATGCCTATTCCCACCCCTCCTGGGGCTCCTCTCCTGGGGCTGAGGCTTGCCTGGGTCCTAGTGTGAGTTTTCTCTGCCCTAGGTCCTCTGTCCTGGTTTGCTTCCGCCACAGTAGGAGGAATCCCCCTTAGCTATTTTCCTAGCCTCAGGTGTTAAGGAGACGATTGGCTCCTTCTGCTGTTCCCGCTGATCCAGGATTTTTCTAGGGAAATATTTTATGGTTCTTTCCCGGTCATCAAGGGGGGAGGAGAGAGCATTTACTGATCACTCCACCATCTTGGCTCCCAGAAGTTCAAGTAGGCGACTTACTGATGTTTAATCTTTAGGCTGAAAGTCTCAGGAGCTGCTGCGCTGATATCTGGCAGTCAGTGGCTCTCACTGGCTTGGGGAGGCTTGTCTCCCACCCTCGGTGCTGCTCTGCTGGTTCAGCCCACCACTCTTGGTTTCCCGGGCCCTTCCACTCTGCTGCGCTGACCATGTTGCGCTGTGCACTGGGGGCTCACCCCCGTGGAACAGATCTTTCCCGTGGACCTTCCCGTCTAACCTGGGCTCTGATTCCGCCACAGTCTGTCTCCCACTGGATTCTGCACCTCCAAAATTGGGTCAGATTCTCCTTTCAGAGGTATCTGAAGGAGTTTGTCCAAGAGCTTAGGTGAGTCATTGCTCTCACTCCGCCATCTTGGCTCCGCCCCTCTCTAGTTACTATTCTTTACCTAAGGCATTCTGTCTCCCACCTCTTTGCTTTTGTCTAGGCTTTTCCCCATGCCTGGAACACTCTCCCTCTTCATCACTGCCTCTTGGACACCCATGTTGCCTTCAGGGTTTAGCTGAAGTATCACCTCCTTCAAGCCATTCCTAATGTTTTTCAGTTTTTAGTTTTCCATCCAGGTCAATTTACATTTATTTTGTATTTATCCTGCATTTACTTATCCATGTGCCTATATTTTTCCCGCAGTAGAAACTATTCCTGCCTTTGAGGGACTGTCTTTTGCGTTTGCATCCTCAGCTCCTAGTACAATACCTAGCTCAGACTAGGAACTTAAAAAATGCTTGTTGAATGATTAATTTGCCATGGAGGAATTTGGCTATATCAGATAATGCTCCAACGGATAGGACTCTTTTGTGCTTGGGGATTTCTGGAGGAATCCTTTGGTCTTATGTTGTAAAATTTATGTTCTGAAATCAGCATTATCAACCATCTGGCTTCTCAGCCTATTTTAGAATGCTAGCCATGACCTCTAATGTCCAAATGGATGAAGTCACGTTATTCTAAAGGCCAGAGATGGGGAGTCTCAGAACTCACTGTCTTCTCTGTTGCAAAGAAGCTGAAATTTGAATTCCTTCAGGAAATGGTACAAAGCCCACAATTTTAATCTGGTTTTTTGATGGGTGTGACTATGTTAGGGCATTTTCTGTTATCTAGGAGAAATGGCATTGACATATACCTGGTCTGGCAGGGACTTAGCTTTTAATCTGTCAGGTTTGTCCTTTGCCCTCTATTCCTACAGTCATTCTCTGTTTTTTTTTTTATTCCTAGCGTGTCATCTCCTGCCTCAATGCTTTTGCCTAGGCTGTTCCCTATATCTAGAATGCTTTCCCTTCTAGCCTTTACTCCAGACTCCCAAGCTTCTTTCACTGCATAGCTTAAGGGCTCCCTCCTATATGAGGCTTTTCCTGACTCTTCCTTTTCCTAGTTCTTAGTACTGATTTGTCATTCAGTTAAGTACAACTATTGTGACCCCGTGGACATTGTCCATGGGATTTTCTTGACAAAGATATTACCTCAGGAGGTGAAGGGTGAGACCACTTTTTCCTGTCATAAGCATAGCAATTGCCCCAGTGCTAATATAGTACGTATTAGACCAAATTTCTAGTTTAATATTATAAAAGCTTGGGGAATGTTTATTTTACTCCCTTGGAAAGCTTCATGGTTGTTGTTCAGTCATTCAGTTGGGTGTGAGTCTATGTGACCACATGAACTTTTGTCTGTGGGGTTTTCTGGGCAAAAATACTGGCATGGTTTGCCATTTCCTTCTCCAACATGTCTCCATTTTACAGATGAGAAACTGAGGCAAATAGGGGTTAAATGACTTACACAGGGTCACATGTGTCTGAGGCCAGATTTGAACTTGGGAAAATGATTCTTCCTAACTCCAACACCACCCAACTGCCTTAGTAACTTAGGATTAGCACCCTCCAAATTATTTTGTATTTATTTCGTATATATTTAGTATTTACTCATATGTGTATGTGCAGTGGCTGCTCCTCCCCCAGTAGAATGTAAGATCCTTGAGGGCAGAATTTTGAGAAGTGACATAATAGTTACTTAATAAGTACTAGTTGAGTTGATACCACCTTTGTACACACTCACCTCTCATCTCACTACTGAATATCCTTCCTTCCTCCCCTCCTTCCTTTATTCCTTCTTTCCTTCTCCTTCCCCAAACCTTAAACCCAGTGCACTCTGAAGCCCATGGACTGGACAACAATAGGTCCCTGCCCAAGCTCCACTTAATGGCTGGCTTAGAGTAGTTATCACTAGTAACAGTTTCTGTTGATTTATTATTTTTTCTTTAGTTCATTAAAAGGGCCATTCCCTGACTACTTCTCAAAGAGGTCTGTTCACTCAATGGGCGTTACCTCCCTCTAAGTGAGTAACTGAAGAGGCCAGCCTAAAAACACCAAGGTCTCCCATTGCATCCTGGGCCATTTCTAGTCATCCTGATGAATATCTGGTCACTGGACCCAGATAACTCAGGAGGACAAAGTGAGGCTGCTGACCTTGCACAGCCCTCCCTCACTCAAAACAAATGCAAGTCATGTCATCATTTCTCTGACGTCATGATTTGAAGATGAAGGACAAACAGACATTACTGAACGTTTCAGTCAGTCACTCTGGCTCTGGACTTTTTCTGTTGTAATTCATTGTGTACATCATTGTCAGATAAATTTTCCTAAATATGCTTCGTTCCCAGGTCTACCAACCTATGAGAGCTCCTTGCAGTTTATGAGGCTAAGTCCAAACTCCTCAACTTGATATTCAGGATTTCTATCAATTGGCCCCACCCTGCCTCAACCTTATCTCTCTCTCTTGCCAAACAGCTACCCACAGCTCCAGTCAAGCCAGTCCTTTCTATTGTTTTTATCTTTGCTCACACCTATCCTTTATTTATTTGCCTCCCTCATGCAGTTATCTCCATCAGAGGATCTTCAGAAGAAAGCGCTTCGAAGACTATAAAGTACTAATAATTTTTTGTTGTTCAGTTGTGTCCTGCTCTTTGTGGCATACTCTGCAGGCCCATTTGTGATTTTCTTGGCAAAGATACTGGAGTGGTTTGGCATTTCCTCCTCTAGCTCATTTTACAGAGGAGGAAATTGAGACAAACAGTGTTAAGGGACTTGCCCAGGGTCACACAGCTAGTAAGGCTCTGAGGCCAGATTTGAACTCAGGGAGATGAGTCTTCCTGACACCAGGTCCAGCATTCTATCCATTGTGTCACCTAGCTGCCCCACTACTAATAGTGAGTTGTTAATTAATATGAATTGTTATCTTTTTTTTGTTCAGAATGCCCTTCTGTTAATTCAGCTATCATTTTAGGTCATTTCCTCCATGAAAACTTACATGACTATTCTAATTCACATTGACAACTCCTTTTAATAGAATTGTAGAACATTACAAATAAAATCAAATGAAGCAACATATTATTCTGTGACAATTTCTCTTGTATGTTGTAGTAGTAGTAGTAGTAGTAGTAGTAGTAGTAGTAGTAGTAGTAGTGGTAGTAGTGGTAGTGATGGGGTGCAAGGGCACCAAAATATTGAGCCACCAGAATATTGAGGTGAAAGGGCATGTATGTCTTGGTGTCATCTCGAAAGAATTTGCTTGGGCTGTCTCCAAGTCAAGTAAAAGCACTTATTTAGTGCAACCAGTGGGTTCTTATCCTCTAGGGGAAAGAGCCAACCCTTAAAGGAGGCAGCCCCCTAAAGGATGTGACTCCTCAAGGGATGCATCTTCTTAAAGGAGATGTCTGCTTAAGGGAGACTGTGCAAGGAGACTAGCAAGGAGAAGCAAGGGATTCTTATAGAAGAGACATGCCCTGTGGGCGGGGAGATGAGGTAATCAGGGGCATGCAGGCAAGGGGTGAGTAGCTCAGAGTTTTGATTCCACTGCCCAGTTCTTTTGCCCAAGCAAAGAGCAAATGTTAATCTCATCATCTCCAGAAAGGCTTCAGCTAATCTCATCTGTAGTAGTTGTAATAGTATTAGAAGTAATAGTAGTAGGAGTAGTTGTAGTAGTAATAATAGTGGCAGTTGTAATAGTAGTAGTAGTAACCTGTCTTCTTTACAATTCCTCTTCAGGCGATACTTGTGACTCTGGAGTTTCTTTATCCAAAAGAAAACTATTCACCCTATTCACTTCACCCCTAGACTTCACACATTGTAAGTACCTTCTGTGGCTTCTCCCTGTGAAGGACTGATTGCTCACAGATCCTCCTTATTAAAAAAGTAATATTTTATTTTCTGTAGTTACATGTAAAGACAATTTTTAACATTCACTTTAACAGAATTTTGAGTTCCAAATTTTCTCTCTCCCTCACTGAGACAGTAAACAATTTGATAAAAGTTATTCACATTCACTCACGCAAAACATATTACCGTATTAATCATGTTGTGAAAGAAGACACAGACCCAATGAGGGAAAAACCCATGAAAAAATACAGAAAGCCAAAAATAGTATGCTTTGATATGTATGCAGACTCCATCAGTTGTTTCTTTGGAGGCAGATTGCATTTTTCATCATGAGTCCTTTGGAATATTGCTGAGAATAGTTGAGTCATTCGCAGTTGATCATTGTACAGTATTGCTGTTACTGTGTACAATGTTCTCCTGGTTCAGCTTATTTCACTTTGCATCAGTGCATATAAGTCTTCCCAAGTTTTCTTCTGTTCATCATAAGAAATGATGGTACAATATCAAAATCATATAGCACAACTTGTTTAGTCATTACACAATTGATGGACATCCCCTCAGTTTCCAGTTCTTTGCTACCACAAAAAGAATTGCTATAAATATTTTTGTATAAACAGGTCCTTCCCCCTTCCCTTTTTTAAAAATCTCTTTGGGATACAGACTTCATGGTGGTATTGCTGGATCAAAGAGTATGTACAATTTTATAGCTCTTTGGGCATAGTACCAAATTGCTCTTCACAATGGTTGGATCAGTTTACAACTCCACCAACAATGCATTAGTGTCCCCATTTTTCCATATCCCCTCCAACATTTATTATTTTCCCTTTCTATCATCTTAGCCTACCTGATAGGTGTGAGGTGACAACCTCCATTTTAAAAAGGTGCCAGGGCAGCCATGTTTTTATTTCTCTCCAGATTATATTCTTGACTCTCTAGGACTTTCACTTCTGCCTCCCCTTTCAATTTCTTTTTATGTTTTATCTTCTTCCATTAGAATGTATGCTCTTTGAGAGAAGAAACCAATTTTCTTTTTGCTAATACTGTACTTAGAACACTGCTTGCCTATTACACAGAAAATGCTTAGTAAACTGAATAACTTTACTTGATATGATAGCCCTTCCAATATTTGAAGACATGAAATATCTCCCTTAAGTATTTTCTTCTTTAACCTCTTAAAGCATCTAAACTTTATACTATACAATTTAGCACTGTAGTGGATTATTTTATATTTTTCTCTGATTACTTCATGTGTCTAAATTTGGTATCAAAGAGTCAGGAGAAACTTGATGATTTTAGGATGATGTTGATGATCTTTCTTATTAGGTGGGATGTAGGGTTTGTTTCAAATTCCTTCCTAAGAGTAGATAATCTTTATGTATAGTACTTCGAGGATCTATGATTTCATTGGTACAGGTATTCCCTGCATGACTGCAGATCATGTTCCTTCTATGATTTAGGAGATAGTTGTCAAGAATTATTGTGTCTAGATGGCAAAGTAGAAAGACGCACATACACATAGCTCCGAACACACAAACCACAGAACGGCTAGAGGGGACCAAGCCAAGGCGAATTCTGCACCCAGAGACCACGGAGTATTGGAGCGAGGGAGATTCCTGCTCCGGAGAGACCTGCGGACCTCTCGCGGGGGGTCCTTCGCGCCGCGGACTGGGCGCCGGGACGGGGAGCGGAGTGCGGCCGTGCCGCGGCCGCGACACTGAGGGGAGGAGATCCGAGAGGGCTACGGGGACGGGATCTCCAGCGGCCACGCGGGTCCCCCCACCCACAGAGGGACCTGCAAACCTCTCGCAAAAGGTCCGTCGTGCTGCAGACATGGAGCCCAGCCCGGACCTGCGGCGGCGGCGGCGGCCACAGCTCCGAGAGGCACAGATCTGAGAGGGCTCCGGAGGCGGGATCTTCAGCAGCAGCACGGGCCCCCCACCAACAGGTGACTGACGGGGGTGGGTGAGAGAGTCTCTTGGGTGGGTTGAGAGGGGAGTGGGGTGCCCCCAAGGCTCGGCCCCCCCCCCCCCCCGGGAGGTGGGGGCTGAGAGGCGGCTGCGGACGGGGGCTCCCCAAACGGGCAGGAGCCTGGATCCATTGTGGAAGGTCTGTGCATAAACCCCCAGAGGGAACTATGCCTGAGAGGTGGCCCTGCCCCTGACCACCTGAACTTAATTCTCACACTGAATAGCAGCCCTGCCCCCACCAAAAATCCTAAGGCGGGAAGCAGCATTTGAATCTCAGTCCCCAAACGCTGGCTGGGAGGACCAGGAGGTGAGGTGGGTGTGAGGAGAACATTCAGAGGTCAGGCCACTGGTTGGAGAAAATGCCAAGAAAAGGGAAAAGAAATAAAACTATTGAAGGGTACTTTACCGGAGAAAAGACACTTCCTCCCTTCCTTTCTGATGGGGAGGAACAATGCTTGCCATCAGGCAAAGACACAGAAATTGAGGATTCTGTGTCCCAGCCCACCCAATGGGCTCGGGCCATGGAAGAGCTCAAGAGGAATTTTGAAAATCAAGTTAGAGAGGTGGAGGAAAGACTGGGAAGGGAAATGAGAGGGATGAGGGAGAAGCATGAAAAGCAGATCACCTCCCTGCTAAAGGAGAACCAAAAAAATCTTGAAGAAATTGGCATCTTGAGAACTAGCCTAACTCAGTTGGCAAGGGAGGTGCAAGGGGCCAATGAGGAGAAGAATGCTTTCAAAAGCAGAATTAACCAAATGGAAAAGGAGATTCAAAAGCTCACTGAAGAAAATAGATCTTTCAAAACTGGAATGGTACGGATGGACGCTAAGGACTTTTCGAGAAAGACAGACATCTCAGAACATACCGCGCAGATTCGAAAAATGGAAGATAATGTGAAATATCTTATTGGAAAAACAACTGACCTGGAAAATAGAATCAGGAGAGACAATATAAAAATTCTGGGACTACCTGAAAACCATGATCAAAAGAAGAGCCTAGACATCATCTTCCATGAAATTATCAAGGAAAACTGCCCTGAGATTCTAGAACCAGAAGGCAAAATAAATATTCAAGGAATCCGCAGAACACCGCATGAAAGAGATCCAAAAAGAGAAACTCCTAGGAGCATTTTGGCCAAATTCCATAATTCCCAGGTGAAAGAGAAAATATTGCAAGCAGCTAGAAAGAAACAATTCAAGTATTGTGGAAATACAATCAGGATAACACAAGATCTGGCACCCTCTACATTGAGGGATAGAAGGGAATGGAATAGGATATTCCAGAAGTCAAAGGAACTAAGACTGAAGCCAAGAATCACCTACCCAGCAAAACTGAGTATAATACTTCAGGAGAAAAAATGGTCTTTCAATGAAATAGAAGACTTTCAAATTTTCCTGATGAAAAGACCAGAGCTGGAAAGAAAATTTGACTTTCTAACACAAGAATGAAGAGAACCATGAAAAGGCGAACAGCAAAGAGAAATCATAAGGGACTTACTAAAGTTGAACTGTTTACATTCCTACATGGAAAGACAATATTTATAACTCTTGAAACATCTCAATATCTGGGCACTGGGTGGGAGTACACACACACACACATGCACACACGCACACATACATAGAGACAGAGTGCACAGAGTGAATTGAAGAGGATGGGATCATATATTAAAAAAAAATGAAATCAAGCAGTGAGAGAGAAATATTGGGAGGAGAAAGGGAGAAGTTATATGGGGCAAATTATCTCTCATAAAAGAGGCAAGCAAAAGACTTATTAGTGGTGGGATAAAGAGGGGAGGCAAGAGAAAAACATGAGGTCTACTCTCATCACATTCCACTAAAGGAAAGAATATAATGCACACTCATTTTGATAGGAAAACCTATCTCATAATACAGGAGAGTGGGGGACAGGGGCACAAGCAGGGTGGGGGGGAGGATGGAGGGGAGGGTATGGGGAGGAGAATGCAATACGAGGTCGACACTCATGGGGAGGGAAAGGACCATAAGAAAATAGAAGTAAAGGGGGACAGGATAGGATGGAGGGAAATATAATTAGTCCTATACAACACAACTAGTATGGAAATCATTTGCAAAACTAAACAGATATGGCCTATATTGAATTGCCTGTCTTTCAAGGGGAAGGGGTGGAGAGGGAGGGAGCTAAGGAGGTTAGAACTCAAAGTGTTAGGACCAAATGTAATGTTCTTACCACTGGGTAACAAGAAATACAGGTTAAGGGGTCAAGAAAGCTATCTGGTCCTACAGGACAAAAGAGAAGACGGAGACAAGGGCAGGGAGGGAGGATAGAGGAGAGAGCAGATAGGTCACAGGGGCAATTAGAAAGCTCGGGATTGGGGGGGGGAGGGGATAAAAGGGGAGAAAATTTGTAACCGAAAATTGTGTGAAAATAAATGTTAAAAATTAATTAAAAAAAAAAAGAATTATTGTGTCTGAAAAATCCATCACCTTGTGGTCAGTCTCATGTTGAGATTTTCTGAACTAGACTTGTCCTTGGATGACAAGCATGCACCCCATCTCTGGGCAGATACTCAAAATCTTTCAAGTTTGCTGGACTTGTAGGTATCTGAACTTTACTGGCTTAGCATTGGAAAGTCCAGGGTCAAGCTCATGCCCAGTGAGGTATCAAAGTAGGACATTAGAGGAGAAAGAGCTAATCATTCGAGAAATTTGTCTCAGGTTTTAGTCTGTGGTTTACGTAGTATCCAGTTGCTCAATATAAATTCACTCTATGGAAGGGACTGTCATTATTGAGGCAGACACCAGGATACAGGTGAGTTCTTGGGTCTCGGGCAGCATCGACCTTCTGTCTCCTTTCATGTGCTAAGCATATGCATTGTGCAGCTGTCTCTGCTCATTTCTGGGAAAGGATATTCATTTCTCTGCTCTTTGTAACTTGATTTGCAAAGGAATCTAGCAGCCTGTGAGGATAACTGCTGTGCTTTGTAAATGTCAGATGGCTTCCAGGGCTATTTAGCTGCCTGCTGCATCCTTACACATCTCTAGTCAGCTCTTTGTTACTTAGATCTTGAGAGAGCTCCATTTGGAGGTGCACCCCCTCCCCCCCACACCCCCAAGATTTAAAAGACACATCTTGTTCCTGCCTTGCCTGAGTTTTAGGGATTTTTTCTATTGGTGTTCTTTTCTTGTTTCCTGGGAAATGTCATTTGGGGCCTTTCAATATATTTCTGGCCTCTTCTTTCTATAAAGCTTCAGTGTCCAAAGATACTGGATCATTAGTATCTTGAAGGTGGGGCTCAAGTCATAGCTATCTTTCCAGTTCCTTGAAGTGCCTATCACTAGGCAGAACTCACTTAATGTTTAAATGAATTAAGGTCTCTTTCCCCTGGGATGCTTGACATTAGCTGATAACAGTTACTTCCCTCTAGAAGCTTTAATCTTTTGAAATGTGTACCTCTTTTTTTGTGTTTTTTTGTTTAATAGTATTTTTTCTAATTATATATAAAGACAATTTTCAACATTCATTTTTTTTTAAAACAAGATTTTGAATTTGGAATTTTTCTCTGTCATTTCTTCTTCTCTCCCTTCCCCAAGATAGCAAGCAATCTGACAGAGGTTATACCACATGTAACTCTTTCAAGGAGAAACTAAGTCTCCTTTAGTAGCAACAAGGTGAGATTCACAATTGAAGAATTCAGTGTGGGTGGTCAACAAATATACTGGAGAAAACGGTTCCATACTCAACACATTGGTCTATGCCATATTTTAAGTCTTTCTATAGGAAGGTTCACAGTTCATTATTGATAGGCAGATATTTTGCCTTCCTACTAAGCTACAAAGAAAACAGGAAGAAAACCCAGAGATAGCCTTTACCATTTGAAGTTTCTGTTGAATAAATGAAAAAAAAATTTATTAAACACCTACCATGTGCCAGGCATCATACTAAATACTGCGGATACAAATATAGTCATAGACAATCTCTGCCTTCAAGGAGCTTACATCCTCAGGAGGGATAATATATGTAGGGAGTAGTGACCTGGGGAGGGAGTTTTGGTCTAGAGAATTACAGTGATTACCTGTGATTGGAGCCATATGACAGTAAGTAAAATGCCCTTTCTTGAGGTAAGGATAGTATTGACTTGATTCCCCTAATGCTATTCCAGGAGGGGATAAAGGGGCAGCAGCAAGGCATATGTCAAGATGTCTGAGTAGGCTCCGGTTTCCTGGTGGATGAGTCTATGGAAGGTGAAGTGTTGTCTGAGGCCTTATAGATCTAGTGGGTTACCTGTTGGACATTAGGAATGGCTATATGGAACTGCTCACAAACCACTGTTAGATCCTCTGCCAACTAGGCCAATCTGGCTGGACAACTGTTCTCTCTTGTGAACATATTAGCCAATTTTGTTAACGCTGAAAAAAGGTAGTGAAAATAAACTATATTTTAAAGGATTGCATTGGCCTTGATTCTTCCTTATGTATGTATGTATCTAGGTAGGGTTTTACAATACAGATGAGAGGGAGACTTTCTTTAGTCTCCTTCTTGGATTCTCCCTGTCAGCTTGATTGCCAGAGTAGTCATGGTACATACATTTAGAACTAGAAGGGACCTTAGATGTCAAATAGTTAAATTCCTCCATTTTACAGTTGAGCAAACTGAGACCTAGAGAGGTTAAGTAAAGTACCAAAGGTCACACAGGTAGTTAGTGGAAAAGCTAGGATTTAAACTCAGGTCCTGTGACCTGATCCAGGGTTCTTGCCATTGCACTCTTATGCCTCCTAAACCCAGCTACATACTCTATGTCCTTAGATTTATAAGAATAAGCCTCTCATTGAGACGTTGGTCATAGTGATAATAGTTAACATTTATATATCAGTTTTTATATATTATCTCATTTGATCCTCATAACAATGCTGTGAAATAGGTACTACTCATCTCTATCTCCACTTTACAGATGAAAAAACTGAGAAAAAAAACAAGAATAAATCTCTTGTACTTTAGGCTAAATGACAGTGACTGTGCCTGCCAGGCAAGGCTATTGTAGGAAGAAACATGGATTCCTATTGGTAAGTGACATTTCTGATTTGTAGGAGGGAGAAGCCACATTGAGTATATCTTCAGTGGTGCTGACCAGGAGTCCAGAAGTTCCAGCATGTTCCTGACATATGTGGAGTAAGGAGAGGAGACTTCTGAACTATGGGGAGAAAAAGACTGGAGGATCCTATAGAGAGAGATTCAGGCAATATGTGGGCAAAACTGGCAAAGCGCAGACCTACTATGCTAGAGGATTGGTCAAAACATAGAGTGTGAATATTTGGTGGGGGGAAGGCGCAATTGCTTTTTTACTTTTTTTCACATTTTACAAATGCGATTTGCAGTGAGGAAGTTTTCACTGAGGAGTGCATACATGGGGTGGGGAAGGGAGGGAGGGAGGGAGGGAGGGAGGGAGGGAGGGAGAGAGAGAGAGAGAGAGAGAGAGAGAGAGAGAGAGAGAGAGAGAGAGAGAGAGAGAGAGAGAGAGAAGAGGAGAGGAGAGGAGAGGAGAGGAGAGGAGAGGAGAGGAGAGGAGAGGAGAGGAGAGGAGAGGAGAGGAGAGAAGAGGAGGGAGGGAGGGAGGGAGGGGGAGAGAGAGAGAGAGAGAATATAATTTGTCTCCATTTTTGCCATTTCAGAGGCAAGAGTCACAGATGCTATTTTCCTCTGCATCAATTGGAGAAGAGACTGCATTCATTTAGGGAATGTACTGAGAATGTTTCTAATGTCTGAAGTTTCCTTTTATGTTCCAATTAAATGTTTTTTTTCTTTTTGGTTAGTGATTCAAAGCTGCTGCTTTCTGGGGTTTCTGTTGAGTACTTAGATCTGAGTTTGACCTTAAAGATTCTCTATTTCACATGGGAATGGAGGTTTAAGTCATGTGAGAAACACTTACCAAAAAGTATCCTTTCTGAACATAAATCCAAGTTAGTGAGAGACTAGTGCTGACTGGTACATAGGTGATACTTATTTTGCATTACTACCTATCAAGGAAACTATGTTTGAATTAAATCAGACTACAAGTTGTTACCTGAATTCAACATGCCTTCTCTTGTCTTTTAGTTCACACAGACTTAGAATGCATTCTCTGTGTGTGTTTCAGACACCCCATCTTCCTTTAAGGCTCTGCTTAGGTATCATTTCCAACATGTAACCTTCCTTGATCCCTCCAGCTTCTCATGTTCTCCCCTCCTCATATATTATCTCCTCCCATTTCTGCCCTCCAGGGTAAAGGATAAATTTAATTCCTCTTTCATGATAGTCCTTCAAATACTTGAAGACAGCTTATAGTTTCCTTGAAAGTCTTCTCATCTCCAGACTAATCATCCCTCATTCTTTCAAACTGATCCTCCTATAGAATGATTTCCATATCTCTTACCAGGTCTATGACTCTCCTAAAATGTGGTGTCCAGAATAGAACACACAGTTCTAGATGTGGTCTGACAAAAGACTGAATACAAGAGAACTATTATTTTCCTTATCTTGGATACTATGCCTCTCTTAATGAACCCCAGGACAACATTCATTTGTTTGGTTGCCAAATCTCTTCTCCCTCCCTCCCTCCTTCCTTCCTTCCTTCCTTCTTTCCTTCTTTCACTGTTTTTTGACCAAAAGTCATTCAAAGACCACATAGACCAAAGAGTAGATACAAGCAAGCTTTAAAATAAGTGATCAAGAGAGCCATTTTCAGAGTCAGGAAGACTTAGGTCCAAGATACTTTTTAAAAAAAATACAGACTAGCTGGGTGATCCTGGGCAAATCACTTACCTTCTCAGGGCCCTAACAAGCACATGCCTAAGACTAAGCTGCAGAACAGTAGCTGACTTGCATTGGTCAAAAGGACTGAGGAGAGAGAGTTCTCTCTTCAGAAATTTCCTACATCAGTGAAATTAGAGGTCTGGACAAAACAACTCAAAAACAAAAACTGAAACAAATAATAAAGATTAAAACAGAAGTTAATGGAATCGGAATAAGGTAATATTTTAAAGTTTGTTTCACAAAAGTCATCACTGGGATTATTTCATACCGTTATCAGTCAAGCATCTTTAACTCTGATTTTAGAGGTAGCTAGAGCAGAAAGGCTTTAATAGCGATGTACATATCTCGATCAGATAGTAACTTATATCCCCACCCCAATGTATTAAAATTCATATGTCATTGATATACTTGGTATATATAAATGTTAACATAGAATTCAGCTTTGATTTTTCCCTTCCTAATGATACATAAGTGTGTATGTATTTATGTGCATATGTATGTATTTACATATAAATTATCACAATATTTTCAGGTTTGCATTCTTTACCCACTTTCTCTTATCCCCACAGAGAAAGCAAGCAAAACAAAATCTGTTTTAAATGTGTATAATCAAGGAAAACAAACTCCTGCACTGGCCATGTAAAAAGAAGTCTCAATCTGCACTCTGAGTCCCTCATCTATCAGGGTGTGGGCAGCATTTTTCACCATTAATCCTTTGGAACTGTGGTTGTGAGAAGCATCTTTTCTGTCAGTAAACAGACATTTTAGTACTGTGGTGATCTGTGATTTATTTACTAACGCAGATCACTGTCCTTCTATGCCTTGGTAGACAGGACTTGTGGGCAAAAACTAACTACCCGGTAATTATAGTGACCACATATAGCCAGTTGCCCAGTAGATGATAGACATATAAATCCTTGTGGGGCCTATCTGAGAATCTGGAATAGCTGCCTTTGGATCTATAATTAACATTTAGAATGGGGCTAATTACAATTACCTCTAAGAAATTTCTGGCATGGTTTCAGTTAGTTGGGACAGAACAAAACAGTCTGTTAAAAGATCTTTCTCAGGGTCAGTTAATTCTCTGTTTTATTCTGCCCTATCTAAGTAAAGGTGCTTTCTCATGTCACTTTGCCAAGAGTTGGTGAGTCAAAACCTTTTCATAGATCACCAGCCTGTTGCTGGCTCTGCTACCATAAGTCCTTTACTGAAGGAACACACTGGACCCCTGACAGATGTTAAACATGGATTCCATAGTACTGAACAAGGAGTCAGATGACCTGAGTTTGAATCCTGGCTTGAACTGAGTCACTGTCTTAGAGTATTTGCTTTTAATTACATAGGCATTATTGTGGGCATGAAGTGGAAAAAAATCATCTAAAAAGTAGATGGTATTGATCAGGAAGAGCAAGCTACCACTTTAAATTATTCCCCATTAGAATATAAATTCCTTGAGAAAAGGATCTGTTTTCTTTGCATTCCCAATGGCTTAGTGTGATGCTTGGCATATAGTAAACTCATAATAAATGATTATTGATTGATTGATCCTGTGTCACCTGTAAAAATGTTCAACAAATAGAACCAGTCTGTTGAACAGAGTTCTTTGATAAGAGATCCAGTCACACAATGAAATATCTTTGACCTGTAAGTTCATGGAAATGAAAAAGTCTTAGGTAGGGGTGGGGAACCTGTGGCATCAAAGGTCCTCAAGTGAGGTTCTTTGACTGAATCCAAACTTCATTAGATTTAGTCAAAGGGCCACACTTGAGGGCCATATACAGCCTCGAGGCTGCAGATTCCCCACCCCTGAATCTGTAATTATAATAATCCAAATTCTTTAAGTTCTGGAGGTGAACAAAGGCATCCATCAACTGGTGGTTTTAATGAGAATCTCACTTTCTGTTGATATATGATCATGGAAAGTTACATGAACATGGCCTCTAATAGAAGGGGGCTTATTCTTTTCCTTTATTAGAGCTTTTGGGAATACTGAGGTGGGCAGAAGTAAGTTGCATGTTTTGAAAACTCTTTTGTCAGGTTTTGAGATTTTTTTTTTAACCTTCTGCTAAAATCTGAATAGTTTATCCAGTATTGGAACTCAACCAGTCGGAGTTAAAATAGCTTTGTAGGGAGCATATACTCTACTGGTGCCCTAAATGAATACAGAGACGCAATAAGGACTTTGATAGGGTCTCTTTCATCTTTGAATCTATGATCTCTTCTGTATATAATCCAGGGTCACTGAGGTAAATAGATTATGTTTATTAATTCATTTTGGTTGTATTCCCAAAGAGGAGTCCTAAAGTTATTGTGAAGCTTTTGTCATTCTTTTAAAGGTATTTGTGGTCTAGCTTTGTTTAGTCCAGATAATACTAGATTCCCTACACATATTCATTTTCCCCCTTGTAGAACTAATCCTAGCTCTTTCTATTGGCAACCCCCCCCCTTTTTTTTAAATTCCAAAAGGAGTTGTAAGATTAAGGAGAAAAGAAGGAGGGAGAAAACATTTACAGGGACTGTGAACTTTGCATATTTTAAGGAATGTTTGGAGATGATTATCCATATTTCCTTGAGGGCTGTTAGGAACGTTTGGAATCTGAGCCCCTCCTAGACCCTCCAGTTGCCCTAGTTTTTCTGCATAGAAAAATATTTAGAATAATATCTTAGAATCACAAAATCTTAAAATGAGAAGGGACCTCAAAGATCATATATTCAACTTACCTGAACAAGAATGTCTCTTCTAGGATATTTGACAGGTGGTCATCCAGCTCATGCTTGAAGATCATACCATAAGGTGTTCATTCCACTTTTGGATAATTCTCATTGTTAGGAAATTCTTTTTTGGTTTTGACCTTTCACACTTTGTTGCTAGTGCTAGGACAAGTGAAACCCCTCTCCGTTCAACAACTCTGCCCCAGCTATTATTATGGTATTATTTTGAATGCTGGGGGATACAGAGCCAAAGCAAAAACAAAAAAGTCAAACCTGTCATGAAGGACCTTACACTCAACGGCCAGAAATACATGTATAGAAGGTATAATGTGAAATAATGTAGAAAGTCATTTTTATAAACAGAACAATAGCAGGTAGGGGAACGATAGTGAACCAACTGGGAGATGGTTCTTGAACTAAGGTTTGAAGGAAGCTGAGGTTTCTCCATAGTTAAAAGTAAGGGAGGAATATATTTCGGGTATGAGGACAAGCTGTATAAAAGGTGAGAGATGGAATGTCATGTATTGGGGATCAGAAGGCAGTGTCAGTTTGGCTGGAATGCAGAATGCATGGAGAGTAATGCATCATAAGCACAGAAAATGCCACAGGCTGGGGTCAGGTTGTAAAGGACTTTAAGAGTCAAATAGAGGAATATGAATTTTACTCTATAGGCTGAAATGAGCTACTGGAGCTTTTTAAGCGGAGGAGTGACATGATTAGATATATACTTTAGGTATATCAAATTAGAAACCGTGGAGAATGGATTGCAGAGAGAAGAGATTACAATTACAGTTATACCTTCCACATCTTGGCTCCCACTATATCACATGTATACATAAGAAATTAAATGAGAATTTGGGGGGAGTTTTGCAGAAGCTTCAGATGATACACAAAGGCCAGCATATGACACAGAAAAAGTTTAGAAACTCAGAAATGCATAAAATATATGTATAGTATGATCTAGTATCAACATATTTTAATATCATAATAGTTCAGACTTCTTCTCTGGTATGAATGGAGGATCAACAAATTTTACATGGATATTCCAGATCATGGGATTCTTTGCTTTTAACCCCCTCAAAATGAAAGTGATAACTGTATAAAGCTATTGTCTTAGTCTAGGTGAGAGGTGAAAGGTTCTAAACTTAGAGTGTGGAGGTGTGAGTGGATAGAAGGGAATAGGTGTGGGATATATTATGGAAGGAGAATAAGGCTTGGCAACTGATTGGATATGAGAGAATGAGGGAGACTGAAGTAGAAGATGCCTCCTAGATTGTAAACCTAGAGGTCTGAAATAATGATGGTAACTTCTTCCATGTCAGCCCTATAGATACTTAAGAGCCCTGTCATGCGCCCACTTACTTTTCTCTTCTCTTGACTAAACACCCCTATTCCTTCATATGACCTGTACTTCAGGTCTGTCCTGATCTCAGTCAGACTTCTTTTGGACAGATTTCTAGCTTATAAAGAACCCATCTGTAATGTGGTACCCGGAACCAAATGTGCTACTCCAGATGGGGTGTGATTCCAGCACAACTACCTCTTCTTTATTCCTGGGGTCTATGACTCCTTTAATGCAGTTTTAGATTTATTAGTTTTCTTGGCTGTCTTATTATTATGTTGGTAACATATTGCTTATAATCTTTCATTTAGATGAATCACTGTCTAGCTGTAACTCACCCATTTCTACATGGGGTTTTATAGCTAGAAGGGATCTTAGAGATCATTTAATTCAATATCTTCATCTTAGAGAAAAGTAAACAAGACTACTCTTCATATTAGTGGCATTGCCATTCATTTAATTACTCAGGATTGAAACCATGGAGTCTTCTTTGAGTTTTTCTTTTCTGCTTCTTCTTTCTTTAGAATTAGCAACCCTGAATTACTGGAATAGAATTTTAACTGTTTTTCCTGTGTACAGTATTACTTCTCTAGTTCAAATAACCTGTTGTTGTCAGGTTAGTCAATTGACAAGCATTTATTAAATACTTACTATGTGTCTGGCATTGTGCTAAAAGTTGGGAATGTAAATAGAAGTGGAAAGACAGTACCTATCCTCAAGGAGCTTATGTTCATTCCAGCGGATCAAGACAACTCTTAAAAGGGAACTGAAAAGGAGGGTGGAGTGAGGAAGAGACAAGATCTAGCTTGGGGATGTAGTAGAGAAAGTTTGGGATACAGCTTGGGATGCAGGAATGTCTAGTCTGGATTTCTCCCTTAAATGGAGGTTTTTAAAGGAGCTATCCAGTCAGAGGGAGGGTCCCCAGAGGTGGACAGTGCTTCCACTGTGTGAATTATAGGGTTAGAGTAGGCTTCCAAGATGAAGAGGTTTCTGGGACATGGTAGAGGAAGACCAGAGTGCAGCTTCTTTCTAAAACATTAGTTATGATTTCACTTCCCTAATTCAGAATGGTATCCCATTACTTAGAGGAATAATTTTAAAAATCCATATGATCCCCGTTCTGGATATGGTGCTTTTCTCATTGTTTCCCAACATGCATTTTTTTCCCCAAAGTTAACTTTTACTTATGTAATTTCCCTAGCCTGAGATGTCTTTCCCTATCACGTCTGCACCTTCAATTTTTTACCCATCCTTTAAGATCCAGCTCAATTTTGACCTTCTCTAGAGAAACATCCGTAGTAGTAGTAGTAGTAGTAGTAGTAGTAGTAATAGTAGCAGCAGCAGCAGCAGCAGCAGTAGTAGTGGTGGGAGTGGTGGTGGTGGTGGTAGTAGCAGTAGCAGTTATAACAATAATAACTTTTTATGTCAATACTTTGAAAGATCTTCCATTTCATTTAGAGTAACGGTTCCTAAAACATTAACTGGTGATTCTCTAGTGAAAAACTATTCCATATTTTGCTTGGCTGGTCCTTGACCAACTGACATAAGCTCTGCTCTTGGACCTGTCTTGGATATTTTTCTAGCTTAACCTTACAGATTCTTATGAGAAGATGTCAGAAGCCCCCTGGTCCAACCTGAACTTGCATAGGAATTTCCCCTATTACATAACTGACAAATGATCTAGCTTTTGCTTATTAAAGACCTCTAACACAGGGGAAACAACTTCTTCTAGAGGCAGCCCATCCTACTACAGAACTGCTCAAATAGTTAGGAATGATAATAACAATTACCATTTAGTATTATTTTATGTATTTATTATTATTGCACATTTGAAAATGTGCAAAATTCCTTACTTATATTATCTTTCCTTTACATCAAATCTAAATCTATTTCTGCAAACCCATTACTTTTAGTTTTCTTCTGTGGCCAAATAAAACAAATCTCAGTCCTCTACTACTATTCTAAGGGCTGTCATGTGAAATACATGGTTTCCTCCTCATCTCCCAAGTCTACTCTTCTCCAACGTAAAGAAAGGTTCCCTGCCCTTTCAAATGATCCATCTAGTAAATGCCAGAGCCAGAACGAGTACTCAAGTTTCTTGATTTCAAGACCAGTATTCTTTGCACAGCAGCTCTTTGCTGATAAATTCAATGACTGGGACCATAATTTACTTTTCTTTTGTTTCCCTCTCAGAAGATACTAGGAACTCAAAAAATGTTCGTGAAATAAATGAATGAAAGGGTGGCACGGATGATCACACAAATGTAATGGAATTTATTCCTACGTGGAGACCAAGCTGATAGGGTTCGGGTTATCCTTCATTCCGTGGAGTTGGGCGTGTGCATTTGTGTAAGTGACGGCAGCTCATGAGCTGAACGAGAAACATTTTGCCAGTATTTGAGGCCCAAGGGATAATGACGGGGTGCCAGGACTGCAGACGGTGGCTGCGCACCCCCAGGGCCGCTCTCCAGCCCGGTGGGTACCAGCGTGGTTAATTTCCGTTTGCTTCGCCTGAGCCAAGTCTAACCCCACGTTACCTACGGGCCGGCGGGATAGTGATCTCTGGAATCTGGGGCCAGGTACTTTCCTTCTCAGGTGGCAGGGGGAGGATTTCTCCAAGTTTTCCAAAGCTTTGGTAACCCTCGGCAGGGGCGCCAGCGACGATCGGCGGAGTCCAATCAAGTCCCACTCTCCCTCCCTTCCCCTAGCTCCATGCAGAACAGCAACCAACCTCTCCAGCGGACTTCCCACCCCGGGATGGGACCTTGCCCACACTAGACATGGCCACGCTCCGGCTTCACGTGGCGGGCTGTGCCCAAAGCCGAGGAGGGCTCCCGCGGCCGGGATGAGGAGGCTCCGTTCCCACAGTCGACATGGCCGCCGCTTCAACTTCAGCTTCCGCGTGCGGGGTGGGGAAGGAGGGAGCGTGCCCTCCCGCGTCCCTGGCCACCGGCCGGCTCCCAGGCTTCGGGCTGGAGCCACGTGACCGGCCTCCAGCTGTGCCGGGGCCGCGAGCCCGTGCCTCTCGCTGGGTCCCTCTCCCGGGTGTCGTCGCCCTCCCCGGGAGCCCGCGAGGCGCAGGGGGCGGGGGATGCGGCTCGGCGGCGGCGGGAGCAGGAGCAGGAGCAGCGGCAGCGGCAGCGGCGGCGGGCGGCCTCGGGGGGGCGGCGGCGGGCGGGCGGCGGAGGGGAGAGGGGATGTGCATAGGGCGCCGGGGCCATGTCCAAGGTGACGGGGCCCGCGGCCCCCGGGCCGGCCGTGGCCGCGGGGCCGGCGCCGAGCGGGAAGGAGAAGCGCTCCTTCAGCAAGAGGCTGTTCCGGAGCGGGCGGGCGGGCGGCGGCAGCGGCGGCGGCGGCTCCCCGGCCTCGCCCTCCTCCGCCCGCTCGGTGGGCAGCTTCATGAGCCGGGTCCTGAAGACGCTGTCCACGCTGTCGCACTATAGCTCCGAGAGCCCCCCGCTGCCCGGCCGCGGGCGAGCCCCCAGCGGCACGCTTGGGCCCGTGGGCTTCCGCAGCTGCTTCCCGCCGGGGCCCGGCCACGGGCCCGGCCCGGCCGCCCCGCCCCAGCGCTGCCCGCCGCCGCCGCAGCAGCAGCAGCCGCCGCCCCCCGCCGCGCCCACGCCGCCGCCCCCGGCGGAGCTGCTGTGCCTGGCCGGGGGCGACCCGGTGCCCGGCGTGGCGGGGCTCAAGAACCACGGCAACACCTGCTTCATGAACGCCACCCTGCAGTGCCTCAGCAACACGGAGCTCTTTGCCGAGTACCTGGCCCTGGAGCAGTACCGGGGCGGCGGCGAGCGGGAGCCCCCCGACTCTGCCCCGGAGGGCGGCCCCCAGGCCAACGGACTCCCCTTCTCCCGCGGCCAGCAGGGCAAGGGCGAGGTCACGGAGCAGCTGGCACACCTGGTGCGGGCGCTGTGGACCCTGGAGTACACCCCGCAACACAGCCGGGACTTTAAGGTGAGCGCCTCCCTTTGCCGCCTGGGAGGACAGCGGGGAGACCGGGCTGCGGTTGGCCTCAGGCGGGGTGCAGTTGGGGGGCAGCTTTGGTCTGGTGACTTTATGGCAACCCTGGGGAAGGCTGGGCATCCGAATCTCAGTGGGGCCTCAGTTCACTGCGATGTGGATTACGGTTTCCGTTCCTTCCTTCCTCCACTTCTCCCTTGCCTCCAGTCCCCGATAAACGCAGAAATCGGACTTGGTGGTTTGGCTGGACTGGTCATTTTGTCTCTTGGTCAGAAAGATTTTTCATTGCTGTTCTCGTCGGCTGAATGCTGGATCTTGCTAAACACAACGATGTGTGTTTCCTTTAAGAGAGTTTCCAGCTCTTAACAGATTTCACAGAGGGGTTTCCACTTGAATTCATTTAGTAGTTCTCTTTTTCTTTCTTTCTTTCTTTCTTTCTTTCTTTCTTTCTTTCTTTCTTTCTTTCTTTCTTTCTTTCTCTCTCTCTCTCTCTCTCTTTCTCTCTCTCTCTCTCTCTCTCTCTCTCTCTCTCTCTCTCTCTCTCTCTCTCTCTCTCTCCCTCTCTCTCCCTCTCTCTCCCTCTCTCTCCCCCTCTCCCCTTTCTTCCATCCATCTTTGTCTCTTTCTTTCAGAAAAAGACTCAAAAGATGAAAAAAATCACAGACTCCTGTTTTTGCCCCGCATTTAGTTTTATCCTTTGCATTTTGCATACTATGACTTTATGGTCTGACCTGGGTTTTTTTTAAAAAGAGTACTCTTGCACTTTGAATGTGAACGATTGGTACTGAGAGCTGACAAAGAAAAAAATACTCAAAGGCTGAAGATATTAAAAAAAAATCCCCAGAAATCAGAAAAGATCTTAAATGGCCATCAAAAGTCACTTTTTCACTTTCTTTCCTTGTATCTCTTAACTGTAATCTTTATAAACTTTTAAAGGGAATTGTATAGCACCTAAGTTTTAGAAAAAATGGCAAAAAAAAAGCAGTAACAGTACACGTTCCAATTAGAATATTATCCATCACTCTGTTACTTGACTTTCTATTATTGTCCAGTAAGAAAATGAGAACAGAAATGTGTCAGTAGTTGTAGAAGTTCAGAGTGATTTATAGGTAAGTTGTGTTTGGCATTGATAAAGGAATGTTAGGGATGGATAGGTACTAGACCTGGTCTAAAGTTACCACAGGTTGCAGGCTGGCACCTTCTCTGTAATTTGTAGTCTTAGAGAGCAGGCATGTAGAGCATGTAGAGATTTAAAAGATTTCCCCCAGGGGTTACAAAGCCAGTGCTAGTCAGAGGCAGTACTTGAAGCCCTATCTTCTTGGCTCTGAGGGCCAGTTCTCTATCCACTTGACCCAGATGTCTGACAGTCTTAGAAATGACCAGTTTAAAATTAAATGGTCTTTAGTAGATGTCAATAGATGCCTATTCTACTTTTCAAGATGTAAGAAAATTTGTGATCAATACAGTAAACATTTATTAAATTAAAATACTTTTCAGTGGCACAAAGAACAGGCTGCATTTGAAGGATGGTGCACCAGAGCATTCACAACAACAAATATTTATTGAGTCCTTTTGTACAAAGGTATTATGAGAATGATACAAAAAGAAGTAGGGCATAATGTCTGCCCTCAAGGAGCTTCTGTCTTCTGTGTGTATGGAGGGAAGGGCAGGAAGAGATGAAGCAAATTCACAGATAACTGTATTGGATTCATAGATGGAGATTTGGAGTTACGTAGTCCACCTCCCTCCTTTTATAGGTGATGGAACTGAGGCTCAGAGAGGCTAAGTAGTTTGTCCTTGATTTTACAGCTAATTGTCAGAGTTGGGATGTGAAGGCAGGTCTTTCTGACTTCCACATTCTCCCCTTTATTCCAGGATGCATCTCCATATATAGCAGCAAGAATTGAAGATGTACCATAAAAGGGACAAACAAAATGTAATGGGGAGGTCCAATGAGGCTGGGAAGGAGGGATCAGTGCAGGTTGCATAAATGAGGTCATATTTGAAATGGTATTGAAGGATGGATAAGGCATCAGAAATGGAATCCATCCATTCCAATTAGTATTTATAGATGCCTGTAATGTGGACCGCACTGGTGGTGGGTGTGAGGAACAAAAGAATAGAAAGAAAAATAGTCCCTTCCTCTCCCATGATCTAATAATCTGCTTGGGGAGGGGGAAGGGGAAAGTGAGAAATCTAACACGTATGCAGACAAATATATATACATGATGGTTTGAGTAGGATGGAGAGAGTGCAAGTCAGTCAATTGACACTTATTAAATGCCTGCTTTGTGTCAGATGTGTGCTAAATACTAAAGATCTATAAAGAAAGATAAAGGACAGATCCTGCTCTCAAGGAGCCCACAATCTAATACGGGAGATCCACTGAAAACAACTATGTACAAATAAGCCGTATGTAGAATAAACTGAAAATAATCAGCAGGGAGAAGGCACCAGAATTAAAGAATTGGGAAAGGCTTTTTAACTAGGTAGAATTTTAGCTAAGACTCAAAGGAAGCTAGGAGACAGAGATGAGGTAGAAAAGCATTCCAGGACTGGAAGGGGTGGGGGAAGTCAAGAAAGACTTTCTGTTCAGTAGATGTCACATCAATTGAACTTGGAAGGAAGCCTAGGGATTCCAAGAGGCAGTATTGAGGAGGGACTGCATTCTAGTCATAGTAAAACATAAAATGGTACCTGAAAACTAGGAGCCTGGAGTCTAGTTAGTTTGTTTCAGTAGTTCAGATGAGGTGATTAAGACCTTAAGTAGTGTGGTAGCTTTCTGAGTGGAGAGAAGGGGATGTCTGGGAAAGATGCTGTGGAGGTAAAATTGACAAGATTTGGCAACTGCTTTGACATGGGGGTAAGAAAGAAGAGTTGAGGATAACTCTGAAATCATGGCTATGGATGGTTATACCCTCAACAAAAATAGGGAATTTTGGAGGATGAATGGGGCTAGGGGACACAAGATGATGAGTTTTATTTTAGACATGTATTTGAGATGCGTCCTGGACATCCACTTAGCTACATCCAACAAGCAATTGGTGTTATGGAACTTGATGCCCAAGAAAGAGACTAGAGCTGGATAAATGATGTATTTAGCAGTTTTCCTTGTTTAAGGTGGAAGGTGGTGGGTGTAAAAGCCCTTTCCATCTTTTAGCTCCTTAAAAACCTGGTTACAAGAACTGATTTAGAAAATAATTGTGTTCAAAATTAGCTTCCTTCTCATTTTTCCTATCATCATCATCATCATCATCATCATCATCATCATCATCATCATCATCGCTCTCTAACCACATTGTTTGAAGCCCAAGGGATTTGGTAAAGTAAACTTCTTTTGGATGGGCTTACATGATTTTTTAAAGGTCTGTTTTTTCATTCCAATTCTATTCAATAGACACGAACTGTCTACTATATGCAAGACACTGCTAGGTGTCGGGCATATAAAGACAAAAAAGAAACAATGTTTACCCTGAATGGGTCCCATGATCTACTGGGATTGGGGCTGGAGTAATAAATAAGAAATATGTAGATAAGTATATACAAGGAAATTTGAGAGGAGAGCTTGAGTTTAGGAACCGAGGGGGAGGGGAGAATCAGGAAGATCTTCAGGGAGGAGGTAGCACCTGGTCTGAGCCTTGAAAGGTCTGATGAGCCTGGGGGCTGGTTGACTGCTCTTATCTAAGGACTTGGTATGATTCCCAACTTAACAATTTTGGATCTCAGGATCATAGATTTAGGGCTGGAAGGGACCATAGAGGTCCCATCTCATCGTGTCCAATTCCTAATAAAAAAATACAAATTACTGGTACTCATCTTTGCTACATCAGGTACTTATTTTCACCCTAGCTTCAATCTTTACATCCTCCTGATCTGTGGTAGAAGTGTTGTGCCCTCTTTCCATTACCTATTTATTATAATAGCTAACTTGTTGCTTTCACATATCACTTAATGATACTATTGTAACTTGACTCTCCCCTAGCTGACCTCCTAAATTAGCTTTCTAGTAACAGTAACTTGTAATTGTTACTCAAAATTGAAATTTCTTAATGTTGGAATGTACTGGTTTTCAGGGAAACAGTATTTTGCTTTACTTAGTCTAGTAACAGTATGCGCACCTGATATATCTTGTTTGTATATACCATGAATATCTGAGGTGCCTGGGAGTACTTATTTAAAGTACAGATTTTATCTGACATATCTTCTCTATATCCCTTTTGCAGTTATAAAAGGTAGATGCCAACCATTCAAACAAGGTAACTAAATTATTGAGAAAACAAGTGTCTTGTCTGAGATTCCATTACATATTGGTGACTGATGGTCATGGAGCATGCCTGTAATCCCAGTTCTAGGAATTTTGAGGTTGGCAGATCTCTTGAGCTAGGGAAGGAATTCTTAAATTTTTTGAGACCCCTTTACATTCTTAAAATTTATTGAGGACTCCAAAGAGCTTTTGTTTATGTACCTCCAAGGCCATTGTAAAATTTTCAGTGTAAGCATTTACACCTCAGAAACTACCGATAAATCAGAGTTTGGTTTATTTTTTTGTGCATTGTCTAGACTTAAGAGAGTGATGAAGAAAATGCCAGTGTGGCAGGTTAAAATTAAAAGTGTGTCATGCGTACATTTTTTCCTTGGGTTATTAAACACCATTGATCATAATCTGTCAATATTTATTGCATTAGAAATTAAGACTGATGAAATTTTAAACTATTAATTAAAAGATAATAATAACTAACAGTTCATATTTATATAATGCTTACTATGTGCCAGGCACTGTATTGTGATTTTTAATCATTATCTCAGTTGAGTCTCATAACAATCCCAAGAGGCAGGTGCTACTGTTATCACCATTTTAAAGAAGGGGAAACTGAGACAGGGATTAAACCTCTTGTCCAGGGTTATGGAACTAATAAGTGTCCGAGGCTGGATATGAACTCAGGTCTTCCTGACTTCAGTTTCAGTGCTCTATCCACTGAACCTACAATGCTAAACTCATTACATATGAAAATAAATAGCATTTTCAATGAAAAATAACTATTTTATAAAACAAAAAAGGCAGTGAGAACCATGGCATTGTTTTATGTATTTTTACAAATATCTTTAATATCTTGTTTCATGGAAAACAGCTGGATTCTCTTATTTGTGTCTGTTGTGATATGTTGTTTTGGCTGAAGTATTTGAACCTTACGTAGAGAATGTAGTTGAAAAGGGCCTGGTATTTTATCTGACAAATAATATCTTAATATTTTGATGAAAATAGTTTTGTCCTTAGGGAACCTTTAGAAGGGTCTTGGGAGTCTTGGACCACACTTAGAGGACCACTTCGCTAGGGAGTGTTGAGGTGCTTTGGGTGTCCACGCCAAATCTTCATCAGTATGGTGAGCCCTCCAGTGGGCAGAGTGAGGGGACTGGGTTGCTGAAGAAGGAATGAAATCAGCAGGTCAGAACTCCACTCCTGCTCAGCACTGGGAGCTAGCCTGTGAGTAGCCTTTGTACTTGCAGGCTGGGAAAGTTAGGGAGATTCAGTCTTTATTAAAAAACAAAAAAACAAAAAAAAAAACCCCGATGAATTAGTGGCTGAGCATAGAATAAAATTCACTTCATTCAGCAAATGATTAATGAATACCTTCTAATTCAAAAATATATCAGACCAATGATTCTTAGCCTTTTTTTTTTCAATCAAGAATACTTTTTGGCAGTCTGAAGCCTATAGACCCCTTCTCAGAAAAATGCTTTTTAAAAAAACTAAATTTAAAATTTAATTGAAGGAAATGTTAAATATCTGTTAGAGGTTAATAAGTACATCATTCTCCCAATTCAAGTTCAAGGACCTCTTAAAATTTATCCATAAAACCCCATTTAAGAATCCTATTTTAGACAAAGTCTATTCTACTTAAGGAGCTTACAATGTAGTAGGGAAGAAAATATTTCGGTGTTACCAGTTATGGCTTCATGCTTCATGTTTTCATTAGCATCTTTTACTAAGAGGCCATGTAACGTTTCCTGCTAGTACCTTTCTACCAAAATTAAAAGCAAAAAGAAGATGGGCAGTTTTGGTGGATTTCAGCAAATGCAGATGTTCCAGGTTTTCTTTTCCCTGTTGGATTTTTCAGAATATAAGTCTGTGAAGTGTTTGTGTTTTTAAACAAGTCAAACAGAAATGAAAGTAGCTCTTCCTGGAGCATATGAGGGGAGAAGGCAAAGAGCACAGATCTTTAAATAAGACTTGCTCTTAAATCCTCTTGTCTCAGTCCTGCAGACACCTTTTTTTCTCTTCCCACCTCATTGCTTTAAAGCCTCAGGTTAGATTTCCTGCCCTTGTGAGTCAATAAAGTCTGAATCACTTGAAGAAGTTATTTCCTGGGTGACTCTCAAAGTTTAATTCATATCAGAAATCATATGCTAGTGCCGTGCCTTGATCATCCATTCATCTAATTTCCTTGGGTATGACAAATGCATTTCCCAGACCTATCCTTTGTGGCTGTGATCTCAAACCTGAGGCCTACTTTGGGTTATCTTGCAGTTCTCTCAAAAGAATATGGTACAGCTCTTTGTTCAGAAAGATACGTAACTGGACTAATGAGTCTGAAGAGAAATAGAGATTTAGATACCTTTTTGTTATAAACTTGAAACAAATGAGATTTGAAATTGAGGTTGTTGATCTAAGGGAAAACATGGGGAATAGAATTGTATCCTCTTCTTTCAGTCTGTTCTTTATCAGTCTTGTTAGTGTATCTCCTTCATTGTCACTATACGTGATCAGGCATGTAAAATCTGCCCCAGTAAGATGTCATAAAATCTCATCACCTTTCCTGTTTCTAGCATGTTGGACACAATCAGGTGCTTTAGAGCCTAGCAGTTTAAGTTGTGGCATGCTTGCTGTTTGTATACTATCACCAGGCCATTGAACCATATTGCCACTTTGAACTAGGGGGAAGCCTTTTTTCTTAAAAGGATTAAGGTGGGAAGGGGCATGTAACATAGAGATGGGAGGCAGAGTGCAAAGAATGGTAAAATTGCAGTTGGAGGAAGGGAGCTTAAAGCCTGACTCTGACACTTAAAACCTGTATAATGTTGGGCAAGTCACTTAATTTCTCTGGACCTCAGTTTCCTCACTATAAAATCAGGGAGTTGGACTAGATCTCCTGTAAGATGCCTTCCAGCTCTAAATTATAATTCTGTGATCCTACTTTTAGCATTCTTCCTGGCCCCAGCTACTCACTCTCAAGTCCTCATGGATCCGAAACTTTTGTTCTTCTTCTATTTTGAAAACTCCTTTCAGTCAGATCAGCTTATTTTCATTTAGGGCAATCTTACCGTTTCTGTCCTTTTTCTTAATTAAAAAAATACTTCTCCAAAGTCCAGTCAGCTGTTAGTTTAGCATCATTTTCACATTTTTATTGATTGTTTGGTGCTATGGGATTCAGGAAAGACATGATTCCTGCTTGCAAAAAGATTATTATCTAGACATTTGGGATAGGGAAAAAGAAGAAAAAATACTAAACTATTTTGACTATAATTAGGAGGTCAAGGAAAGGAGAGGTCATCCTGGGTTGAAAGAGTAAGGAAATGTTTTTCATAGAAAGATGCTGGAGTCAACTCTGAGCTTTGAAGAATTCATAGGACTTGGATTGTACAGGGGAGGAGAGAGTTTTTCAGGTGTGCATGGAAGGAGGAAGCACCATGAGAAAAAGCATAGAGATTAGAAGCAGTATGGTGTGTGCTTGAGTCAGTGTAGCAGAAAGATGACTGAATTTGGAGTTGGAGAGGCGAGGTCAGACTCTGGCTCCTTTTGAACTTTCTGTTTGATCTTGGGCAAGTCAATCTTCCTGAGCTTTTATTTCCTCATCTATAAAATGAGGGGGTTTGATTAGATGATCCCCAAGGCCCTTTCTAGTTATAAATTCTGTAATCTTGAGGTACTGACTGCCTACATTTGAGGGCTTGGTTTTGGGGAGTGGTGTGAAATAATGTTTGATAAACATGTGTGTGTTTTGGATAAAGTAGGGAGGGCTGAAGAGGGAAACCTTTGAGAGTCAGGCACAAGAGTTAGGGTTTGATAAAGAAGGTAGCGAGGACCCAGATATAGTTTTTTCAGGCAGGAAAGTGACATGATGGAAGTGATCCTTTGGAAAGATTACTGGTAGCGGTAGCAGGCAGCATGACGTGACTGAATGAGGTGGAGGGACCAGGTGGGAAGCTCACCTCATTACCCTATTTATCCTCCTAATTTACTTATGTTTTGCTGATGGAGTTACCATTTTCTTAGTTACTGAAGTGCAGAGTCTCAGTATCTTTAATTCTTCTGTCTCTTGACCACCATCTACCTCCTCAATATCTAAGCAGTTGCTAAATTTTGATAATCATCCATTCCTTTCCTTTCTCTTCATACCTCAGGCCTTCATTACCTCTTCTTGGGCTACTGTAATAGCCTCCTAAAAGATTTCCTTGCTCAGACACTACTCTCTCCAATCCATTCTTCACATCACTGCCAAAATGCTTTTTCTCCAATCCAAGTTCACAGACCCCTTGAAATCTATCCACACACCCTTTAAAGATTCATAGAATCTAGGTTAATAATCCCTAACATTCAGTGGCTCTCCATTGCTTACCAAATAAAATATAGCTTTCTCAGCTTGTTTTTCATTGCCTTTTGTAATCTGAATGCAACCTGCCCTTTCAGCTGTATTTCATATTATTCCCATTAATATTCCTTACACACAATACTCCATCTCCCATCTCTGTGCTTTTGCACTGGCTGTCCCCCTTGGCTGGGATTTATTCTCTTCTTTCATCTGCTTTTTAGAATGCCTTGTTTCTTTCAAACCTCAGCTCATAACCTTCCTAAATTAAGCTTTTCCTGACATTGGCAGCTGCTGGTGTTTCGCTGCCCCACCCTCACACTTGCATTTATTTTGTATGTATTTATATATGTATGTGTTGTCAAGATGTGTTTAGTCATTTTTTTTTAGTTGTGTCCTACTGTTTGTGTTCCCATTTGGGATTTTCTTGGCAAAGATACTGGAATGGTTTGCCATTTCCTTTTTCAGCTCATTTTACAGATGAAGAAAGTGAGGCTAACAGGGTTAAGTGACTTGCCCAAGGTCACATAGCTAGTAAGTGTGTGAGGGTGGATTTGAAGTCAGGAGGATGTGTCTTCCTAACTCTAGGTCAGCTGCTTTATTCATCACACCACCTCGCTTCACTTGTCAAGATACAAACTTTAATTTTTGTCTATCTGTTCCTGGCACCTTGCGCAGGGAGTGGTGCAGGGAGTAGTGTTTAATAAATGCTAGCTGGTTGATTGAATGTTGTCCATATTCCAATTTGTCTGGACTCCCTAGCTGTTTCAGGATTCCTTCTTGTCCCTCCAGTTCTGTGCATTGGCTCATACCGTCTTCTGTGACTGGAGTGAACTCCTTCCACAACTTTGCATCTTCAAAATCCTTCTCTTCTTTCTAAGCCTAGCTTGTAGCTTCTCCATGCAGCCTTTCTTGATTCTACCCAGATAGCTGTGGTCCTTCCCCCCTTTGAGCCCTCCTGGTTGTTCTACTTGGAATTTCCCATGTACTTTAAGCATATTTTAGCTTGCATTATAGTTATTTGTGTATATTTTAACCCCCTCCCACCCACTAGATTGCAAGATCCGTTGAGGACAGGGACACTATAGTTTTTCATCATTCAGCACGTAGTAGGACTGTAAGTAAATGTTTGATGATTGAATGAAACTGAGAAGTAGAGTCATTTGCTTCTCATGCATCGTCTTACAGTTTATAAGAGTTAGAACCACAGAACTGGAACAGAGGTCTACCAAATTAAAATCTAATGCCCTTTCCATAGCAGGCTGCCTTTTGTTCTCTTGTCTCCTTCTCAGAATCTAACTCTTTATCTTTACCTTATACCTCAAAATGTGGCCATTCCTCAGAGTTCTGAGGCCCTTGTGGTTCTCTCTCTAAAATCTCTCTGAAATATCACCCACCTTCAGGCATTCCACTGTTGCTTCTATAGTAATGATAATAGTAATGATATAGTAATTCTAAGCCTGTCTCTCTAAGTCTGTTCATTGAATGAACAAATAAATGAATGAGTTACACAAGGGGAAGGCATAATAAAGATATACATGAAGAAAGTTCTATGAGTTTAGAAAAATTTCCTTTTTAGGAATCATGAAAGTTATAGCCTGAACAGAGACACATTTACATGCACAGGTAGCAGTTTTTAATAATACCTACATATTCAGATTGGTGTGAAATGATGGGGAGAGGAGAAATCCAGATGAACTTTTATGAGGAGCAACCGCCAATTGTCAGTGGGTTAACTGCATTCATTACCTGTGGGCTAAAATGCTCTCTGAAGTTAGCAGTAAGTCCTGTATTTCTAATGAACTGAATTTATGAATGGATATACAGTGTGCAGAATTATGGGAGAATGGGGGAATGCTAACATTTTTAAAGAAATGCTCGTGACTTTAGTCTGAAGGCCATTGTAGTAATATAAACCCCCTTTTTTGAATTCTTTGTTAGTAAGTATCCTGGATGCACATCGAGCTTGCTTGGCTCTATCCCCTGATACTGTCTTGCAAAGTTTCTTAAGTAATTTGATTTAAAATTGACCTTTGGCCTCAGATCCTCTGGTCCTTCTAATAAAAAATACTCTTCTCCTTTGCTAATTCCCTCCCGCATTTAAAAAAATATAGTAGTTGGAAGGCTGTGCTGGTTGGAAAACTCTCTTCTTGCTACTTATTAAACATAGCAGTCAGTTTTTACCTCTTGATCTATGTATATATTTCATTTTCTTTAAAATGTCACAGAACTTTCATTAGTCAGTGAGTCAACAACCATTTGTTAATGTTTGGAGATGTAAAGAAAATCTCTCTTCTTAAAGACCTCACAGTCCAGTGGGGAAAAGAACATGCAAATAACTGTGTACAATCAAGATGTTTACTGGACAAATAGGATGTAATCAACAAAGGAAACATACTAGTATAAAGGGGGATTGGAATGGCTTTTTGTAGAAGGTGGGATTTTAGCTGGGACCTGAAGGAAGCCAGGGAAGACTTCCAGATGAGAACAGATAGAATTCTGTGTGTGGGGGACAGCCTGTGAAAATGCAGAGTTGAGAGATAGATTGTCTTATTCAAGAAACAAAAAAGAGGCCAGGTTCTGGATCTGAGTACTTGCAATCTGAGTATAAGGAGACTGGAATGGTAGGAGGGGAGAGTCAGGTTATGAGTGGCTTTGAACACTAGAGGGTTTTATATTTGATGGTGGAGGTAATATGGATCCACTGGGTTTTATTGAAGGGGAGGGGTGACATGGTCAGGTATGTACTTTAGGAAGATGACTTTGAAGGCTGAGTAGACAATAGGCCAAAGTGAGAAGAGATTATTTGCATATTTTACAAATACCACATACCTTACTATTTGTATTAACCAGGGACACTTAAAGGAAACCCTGTACACTGACTGTGATTCTTGGTCATCGTGTCAGTCATGTCCTACTCTGTTGTGACCCCACTTGGTGTTTTCTTCACAACGAGGCTGGGGTGGTTTGCCATTTCCCTTGGCTCATTTTACTGATGAGGAGCTGAGGCAGAGAGGGGTAAGTGACTTGCCCAGGTAGTCAGTGTCTGAAGGTGGATTTTGACTTAGGACAATGTCTTCCTCATTCCAAGCCCAGAGCTCTATCTTATGCACCACCGAGCTGCCCCTTTGATCTCAACACATTTTTTAAAAAAAAAATCTAATTTTCAGTGTACTGCTTTAAAAAATCCTGTCAAATATAGTTGTTATGAAAGTCATTATAGTAGTAATGAAAGTTATCATTGCTTGCATTTCTTTCTCTCAAGTTTGGATCCAAGACATATGTGGTTACTTAAACTAGGTGATAGCAAAATTCATGCCATTTCATAATAACGTATTTCATTTTATTTTCTTCCATGCTCAGAGATATGATATATTTAAAAAGTTTATTTTTTCTGAGACTCATGGCAAGTTCAGACTCCAATGCCTGACTTTTTACAGTTTCCACGATCTAACCCTAACTTAACTTTTCTGCCTTCATCTATTACCGCCCTTCTGTGTACTTTCTGCTCCAATGAATCTTCTTACATATGCCCTCCAAACACATGCTGCATTCTCTGGAGACTGTGACTTTGCTCATGATTTTCCCTGTGCCTGGACTATCCTCCTTTTCTTTCTTTGTCTACTGAATCCTTACCTATGCTTTAAAACCTAAGTCAAAGGCTCCATTATCTATGAGGGCTTCCTTCTGTAAGATCCTTTCCCTTTAGACTTCACACATCACTTGGTTTTACACTTCTTGTGCCCTCACCTGTAATTGAAAACATGCCAGAATGTCGGTGTTGGTATCTTATTCCTCCTTTCAGCTCCCTTCACCCTTCCTATCATTGCCTAGCGTAATGGTACTTTTGTGCGCAGTAGGCATTTGATAAGTATTTGTTGAATAGAATGAATTAATGTCTAGTGAAAGAACACTTTGTATTCAAATAGAGTTGATTGCTGAAGACATGGTTTACATTAATCAGTGTTATAACTGATGGGTATTGTCATCTAGCATGGTCCTCTTCATGCTTCTGGATACTTTAAATTCTTTGGCCATTAGTAATTTTTGAAAGAACTCTCTAGTTTTGTCTACTCCTCTGTCCCCTAAAAGTGTGTGTCACATTAATTCTTTTTATTCTCTTCTCCTTTTTTTTCTTAGAGATTGCAGTTATAAGAATAGTTGTTCTATGTTTTGGTCCTTATTTTCCTTGTTGATCTCCTAGAGATGTGATGACATTGAGCAAACAAATTGAAGGCCTGGGATGTATCCTTTTGTAGTAACATGTAGGTGTTCATCTCTTTTACCTCTCCCAGGCTGCTGTTAGATGACTGCCCTAACCTTTGATTGAAATGCTTTCGTCCTGATATCCTGCATGTTCTCATTCATTTTTACATACTCTGTATTGTGTTTCTTCTCTGCTAATTCAGTATGGGTTAAAAATCTGGTTGCAGAATCATTAACAGTTTGAGACCTTATCCTCTTACCTTTGTTTGAATATTTGTGAAATTTGTAATAAATTTGGTAACCAGTTCCTTTGATGCCTGTTCATGTTCTGGCTAAAAGAATTATTCCAAGAATTTCCATTTGACAAATAGTGTGGTAATTTTTTACCCCTCTGCCTTTTCAGTCAGTCAGTCAATCAAGCATTTATAAACCTCCTGCTATGTACCAGGCTCTGCTCTAGGCTTTGGAGAAAAAAGACAAAGATTAAATAATCCTTGCCCTCATGAAGATTATATTTTATCAGGGGAGGCAGTGTGTGTGTGTGTGTGTGTGTGTGTGTGTATGTGTGTGTGTACATACAGATTATATACAAAAGTACAAGGCAACTCTTTTGCTGGGAAAAGTGCTGGTAGCTGGAAAAATCATGTAAAAAGTGGTCCTTGAGTTGAGTTTTGAAGAAAATTTGAGGAGCTAAGAGGTGGAGGTGAGGAGGGAATACGGTACCTTCCAGGTGTGGGGGACAGCCGGTGCTGCAGCAGAGAGATGGAATGAAGAGCAAGAAGACCAGTTCATGACAGTTCAACAGAATTCAATTAGATAAACATTAAGTATGTTCAAAGTACTGGGCTGGACTTTTGGGAAGGTTTATAGAAATAAATAAGAGGCGGTTCCTACCTCCATGGAGCTTGTGGCTCAGAAGGGAGGGCTGACAAGTACACAGAACTGAAGTGTGTGAGAGTGATATAGAATGAGAATGATACAGGTAAAGTGTCTTGAAGTTTAGAGGAAGGAATGATCATTTCTAACTTGGGTTAATCTGGGAAGACTTCATAGAGAGGAGGTGGCATTTGAAATTAAAGAATGAGTGGAATTTCCACATAGAGATGAGAGTTTGGAGGGCATCCTGCACCAAGGGAATGGCATGAGCAAAGTCCAAGAACAAGAAAATATTTGACAGATTTGGGGAGAGTGTGTGCAGGCCAACAGTATGTGAGAAGAAAGTAATGATAAGTTAATACCTGATAGTGGAAGGCCATGACTTGCCAGGCTAGAGAGTTTGACTTTTATTTGACGGAAAGCTATTGAAAGATTTTTGTCGGTTGGATTTAAAAAAATTATCTTGCCCACAATTTGTTCAGTTATTGTTATGATGTTCAGATGTCCTCTTGTCAAAAAGGAAAGCTATATTTTTTGTATATGGTTACTTGAAAGATACTTGCCTTAAATTTGTTGGCTGGGCAAGTTTTGTGGTGATGCTGATATCAGTCAAGGCAACAGGTCTGCCGGTATTTATTAACTGCTTACTATGTGCTAGACACTGTGCAGAGGAATAAGAAGCTAATTTTGGATGAAAAAGTGGCATATATTTCTTTCCAAGTTTCTTTATTATAGTTTTTAGGATTTGTGTAGTCTGCAGGGTACTTCTTATACACAAGGATCTGCTGGGTTTTTTTTGTTTTCCTGTGTTGTCTCCCCCATTAAGAATGTTAGCCTTTTGAGGGCAGGAATCATATTTTTGGACTTTCTTTCTGTCTCCAGCTCTTAACTTAATACCTGACATGTAGTAAATCCTTAATAAATATTTGTTGACTGTCTCATAGCATTTGTAGGTGTATGTGAGTGTATTGCACAAACACATTTAATTTGATAGTATTATTAAATCATGTTTTATTATTTTCAGACTAAAACATTCCTCCATGGTAGCAGTTGGTCATGCCATCTTGCAAAGTAGGATAAAAGAAAATTGCAGCTTGGGCACAAACTTACATATAAACACTAAGTTACCACAAATGCAGATTCAGTAACAGGGTCTGACATTACCTCAGAATTAACTATGAACAACCTTCTAAACTTGCAGGCAGAACTTGTTTCACTATCAAAACCAAGTTAGCTGTTTTTGTTTGGTTTGGTTTGGGGCTCTTTTGGGACTCCACATATCAGATGAGTAATTCAATGATAATTTTAATATTTTTAAAAAATACTTGAGTGGTTTCATGATTTTATGATGATAGTCATTCCCTCCATTTCTGCATGTGGCACCCCATCTATGCCTTTTTAAAATTTTTGTTTATTTTAAATTAAATTATTTTGTTTGTTTTCAGTGTTCTACAATCACTTCCTTTTTTCTATTCTGTGTAATTGTTGTCTATGTCTTTCTGTAACTACTGTATAGATTTACTCAATCTCCTAGAGGCTTTCTTGTGATTCTTTTTTAATATTTCCTGGACAGTTGTACAACACTCAGATAGTCCACTTTTTATCTCTCATTGTATTTTCTTTTTTTTTAACTTTCCACTTTATTTCTTTTTAATTTTATAATTTTTATTGGTGCCTTAACTTTACGAAGTTGATATTTTTAATTTATGATTCTGAAAATAGCTTTCCTTTCCCCCACCCATGAAACTATCCTCTATAAGAAAAAAACATAAAAAGAGAGAACAAAGGACATTTCAGCTAAACCAACCAAGGTCTGTCAGTTGAGTCTGCCACGCCCTCCCACTTCTGCAAAGAAAGGGATAGAAGTGGCACCAAGAACGGAAGGTTCAGTTTTTGGGTCTCCCCCCGTTTACATTTTTGCCACTGTTTACATTGTGCTCCTGGTTCTACATATTTGAGTCTTCATTGGTTCATGTAAGTCTTCTCGTGCTTTTCTCTATCTAACAGTCATACTTTCTTACAGTGGAGTGATGTTTCATTATAGCATGTGCCACAGTTTGTTGTGTCCAAAGGTTATAACATATTCTGGATGTAATTATCCTCTGTTCACCCCACAAATCCTGCCTTTATAACAAAGAACAATGACTAAGTAACTTCAGCTAACACAGATTGTCAGACCAACTTCTGCACCCATGGTCCCTTGCAGTTACCTGGCAAGGAGGTATATTTCATCACCTGTTTTGTTATTATCCCTCATTCTTGCTATGTGACTGTCCTTTTCCCCCCTACTTTTTACTGTCCTTAACCACGTCTTTTGCAACACTTTTTTGAACACAAATCCTTATTGATAATATAATTCAGACTGCTTATATTCACCAGACAACTTTCCGTTGCCCTTTGGGTTATTTGCAGTTTGGATCCCTGTGTAACTGTTATGTTACATGATTCATAGCTATGTACATTGCCAAGAGAATATCAGTGTTAGAAAGTTAGACTTTTCCCTGTATGTTATGATGTTTGTAAGAATATATGAACGTAGCTTAAAAATACAATGAATATCTTATGAATTCAGATACATTTAGCTCTTTTATCTTTTAACATGGAATTCTTTGGTGGATCTCAAAATCACAGGGCTAGTTTCATAACTGTTGAACTCGTAGCTGCTTTTCTCTCCCCTTCTCTTCTAGACCTGCAGGGCAGTGAACTTCCCATTTCTGTTTTCTGCAGGAATAAGTGAATGTGACTGCAGGTGTTCACTTCACTCTTGGACCTTTAATTCCTGATGGGTGAATAGTAACATATTTACTAACTTCTGGGTTAAAAATCAATAAAGAGAACACCCACAAGCAGAAAGGTTATTGATGCTTCCTTTTCTTTCTCACATGGTAAAAGTAGCAATGACCTCTTACATTTGAGAGTTCTGTAACTTTCAGTAAATAGGATTGAAAGGAGATTTTTTTTTTTTAAGAATTGGAAGGGACTTCATGACCTAATAGGTTAACATAAAACTATTACTATCATGGAGCTTTTCAGGGAGTAAAGTCTGAGTAGCAGTATGAATATCTCAAGCATTGTATTTATAATTTTAAAGTTTCAATATCTAAATTTTTTCAATTTTTAATTTTTAAAGAAGAAAAGCCTTCTGTGGGGCAGAAGTAATACCATCAATCTTCCCTTTTTCCTTGCCTTCAAATACATATTTTACAATACAAATGATAAGTGATTGGTTATACTTTTATATTTCACTGGATCCAGACATGCTGAAAAACTTCCTCTATTTCTTTGATTTTTTTTTTTTTTGTAGTACTAGGGTTGACCAGCTGTTGCCCCTCATTCCTGTTACATGATTGGTCAGCTTCCTTTTTTAGTCATTCAAATTCTTGGTGTTATGTATTTTATGCTATTTCTTGTATTCAAGTCATCTGTAGTAATATATTACATCTTGTGTATAGCCACTCAACAAGATGTCTCATACTCATATGTTAAGGTAATTCAAAATTTCATGGCGCTTGTGACCACAGTGATAACTTTGTTCCACAGTCTTCTGGGGAGGGGTCAGTTTAGCATGTAACAGTGAGACATATGGTCCCCTAAGACATTCACTGGTGTCATGGAGATTATTCTGTGCAAAGTCTAAAGAGAACTGATTCCCTGTGACAGAGAGGTAGTAAAGATGCTCCTATTCGTGGCTCTTATTGTATTGCTTGCATTTAAATGGATTCCTCCCCAACCTTTTCACTTTCTATCCTTGTGAAATGGAGGCAGTAATATTTGCTGTCCATTTATTTCATGAAGCTGTTACGAGAATTCATGACTTTTATCAACTCTTAAAATTACTGTATCTACTCTTGCTGAGAGCTACCCTGAAGAATAAAAATAAATATAGAGCACTCTGTAATGAAAGTGCATGATCGTAAGACAACAGGCCTGAGCTAAAAGAACTCTGAATTATTGAGATCCAAAAATGTGATTTGCGTCACCAAGTCTCTGTGGTTTTGTAGCCTTCAGTTAAAACTGGAGTGGTTTTAATTGAGTTGGATGTTACAGTTTATTCTTTGTCAGTTAATATTGTTTTGATCGTTCCCAGGACCCATGAATTTTTTGGGTTGAGGTGGTGGGCTGGACCTTTGAGAGTTGCCTGGGGCACTAAACTGTTAAGTGATTTATCCAAAGTCACATGATGAATTTATATTAGAGGCAACACTTGAATCCAGATTTTACTGACTCCAGGGCTGACCCTGTCTCTGCCCAGTCAAACAACCTCTCAGCTTGCAACAGACTTAAACAAAATAATGTGAATATCTTTTCTGTAAAATTTTTTTTCTCCTGGAGACTTTAAAAGGTGTTTTATTTTGTTAATTGCTTGTATTTGTACAGTTTTACTTTTGTTTGCTCTATATCTATATTATCTATAGTATATTACCTTTCTATATTATCTATATTATTTTTTGCACTAAGCTTGCCTTCTCAAAACTTCCCTGATACTGTCACTATTACCCTCCAGTCATAAATGTTTGCAAGCTCAGTGATCTCTTCTTTCTCCCTCACTCCTGTCTCCAAGTAGTGGACAAGTCTTGTCCACAGCTTTTATCACATTCATCTCCTTGGCTCCATTCACGTAGCCACTACCTCGAACTCTTCCAGCACTCATTACTTCTTGCCCAGCCTTGACAATCTATCCCTTACATAGCTGCCACAGTAACCACTAAAACAAAGTCCTGTACATCTTGGGTCTTCAAATAGTACCTGTGCTCCTTGAGGGCATGCTCAAAGGGTTTCATTTTTGTCTTTGGATCCCCAGAACCTTCTCTGGTGTCTAGCACGTAATAGGTGCTTAATAAATGTTTGGTATGATTAACATTACTCCTTGCTTTAGAAACTTTGGTGGCTCCTGTTGCCTGTAGGATAAAATGCTTTCTCCTTTGTTCGATATTTAAAGCCTGCTCTAGTTTGGCTCCACCCTACCTTTTCAGGCTTCATATTACCCTCTTTCACATACCCTTTATGCTGAATGAGCTGTACTACTTGCTATTTCCTGAACATGACATCCTACCTCCCACTTCTGTGCCTTTGCCTAGGCTACCACCACCTTCTCCCATTCCTAGGATGCACTTCCTCATTATATCTTCCTTCTAGAATCTTTTAGCTTCTTTCAAAGCTCAACTTATGTGCCACCTTCTATTTGAAGGTTTTACTGTTCTCATCATGTTTGGTGCTCTTTGCCTTTTCAAACTGTTTTATATTTACCTTTTGCATCTCTGAGTGGAATGTAATGAGGTCTTTGAGGACAGGGATATTGTTTTTTTTGGTGTAGTTTTTGTAACCCAAATATACAACATAGTGCCTTGAATGTAGTTAAGTGTTGAACAAAGGTCTCTTAAAATGAATTGAGGAGAGCTGAGAGAGAGAGAGAAAGAGAGAGAGAGAGACAGACAGACACTGGTATTGAAGTAAAGGGAAGCTAGATATTGACTCATCAGAAATGTTTATTTTATTTTATTTTCATTTGCAGGATCCTTCCCTCTACCTCTTCCCTTCTCATTGAGAAAGCAAGAAATAGATATCTATTATTTGTATGAAATGTTGTAAAGCAGAGTTTTTTTTTTTTAACTTAGGGTCCAGAATATTTTCATTTACTTTGAGCTGAAAAATTTAGCATTTCCTTCAATTATTTAAAAACATTATTCTGAGAAGGTTTCCAGAGGTTTTGCCAGACTGCCTTAGGGGTCCATGGCAAAAAAAAGGTTAAGAATCCCTGTAGTGGAGGGTATTTGTGCTTCAGACAGCAGATGGGTTGAAGGATCTGTAAGGCCACTTTCAACTCCCCAAGTCTGGAATATACTTCCTCCTCACCTCTAATTCTTGAAATCTTCTCATTTCCTTTAGAACTCAGCAAAAACACCACCTTCTGCCTGAGGCCTTTTCTGATTTCCTTAGCTGCTAGTGCCTTCCATATATATATGAGTAGTGTATGTATGTGTGCACATTTTGTCCTTTCTATTAGAATATAAGTTTCTTGAGGGCAAGGACTGTTTTGCTTTTGTCTTTGTACTCTCAGAGCCTAGCGTAGTACATGACACATACATAGTGTTGAATAAATTTTGCTTGTTATTTACTGGAGACTAGATTTGTTATTGATTCCCAGTACAGTGCTCTTTTCAGTCTACTCTGCTGCAATTCAGTTCAACAAATGTCTTCTTGTTCCAAGCCCCTCTATCCCCAAATGGGCAGAAAACCCTTTGTTTTTCTTCTTTTCTACGGGGAGAGAAATGAGTTGGGTTTTTTTTTTTTTAGCATGATATTCTTAGGATGTAGTGCTGTTTAGTATTATTCCTTTAATGATTGGTTCTCAAATCTGTGGAGCTGATCAGAGTTATTTCCTTAGTAGGGGTATTTAAAATTTTGAAGGTTTGTCATAACTTATGCTTTCAAGTTCAATTCATTAGTCCTTTTTTTTTTTTCCAAGACAATTGGGGTTAAGTGACTTGCTCAGGGTTACATAGCTAGTAAGTTCCAAGTGTCTGAGTCAAGTGTCTGATTTGAATTCAAGTCCTCCTGACTCTAGGGCCAGTGTACTATCCATGGTACCACCTATCTGTCTCTCATTAATCATTTAAAAAAAATCAAATCTGTCATTTAATTGGTAGAAGATATTCACTCTGTCAGTGAAGACTGGCACCAGTATTGCATCTCATAGCCTTACAGAGTTGCCCTAATGGATTTGCCCGAAATTACAAATAGCTGTAAGACCATGGCTGACTTTCTATCCATTGCCATGCTGCTTTTCATTTGAACTGTAAGGATATTGGAGTATATGGAAAAGTCTATGCTAGTCTCAGTGTAATGAACGAGAATTCACTATGGAACAAACCTGATATTAGGGCTAATTATTCTTTTTTTTATTAGTCTTATACTTCAGTGAAGATACTTGTTTTGACATATGAGAAGAAGTGATAGTAATAGTCTACATGTCTGTTCTGCCACATAGTTTATGAACTGTCAACAAGCATGTAATGGAGTAGTTAGCTTTGGATCTGGAGTCGGAGGACCTCAATTTGAATCCTGGGTTTTGCTACCTGTCTTACTTGTGTGGCCTTGGGTAAATTATTTCACTTTTCTGGGCTTTAATTTCCTCTTCTGTAAAATGAGAGAAAGGTCCCTGGCAGCTCTAAATATTTCATGCTTATCAAGGTGGCTATTGTAAGTGGGGACAGACCATCACTTCATGCCTATTTCAGTGGCTTTCTGATGGGTCTTCTTGTTTCGTGTCTATATACTCCAATCCATCTTCTACTCAGCTATCAAAGTGATCTTCCTAAAGTACAGATCTGACTATCACCTAATTCTCCCACTTGATAAGCTCCAGTGGTTCCCTATCACCTCCAGAATAAAATACAAATCCTCTATTTGACTTTTAAAGCCTTTTACAACCTTCACAAAAGAGTCTTTTCCTACCTTTCTGGTCTTATGTTTTCCTCTCTTCCACATACTCTATGATCCAGTGACACTGGCCTCCTTGCTTCTCTTCACTGAACACTCCATTTCCCAGTTCATTATCTTTTCATTGGCTCTCCCTCATGTCTGGGATGCTCTCTCCCTCCTTACTTCTGGGTTTCCTTTGAGACTCATCTCAAATTCTATCTCTGCAAGAAGCATATGTGCATACCCTTGATCTTGCCTTCACTCACAGATATGTGCCCTCCACATTCAAGAATTCTGAAATACCTGTATCTGACCATAATCTACTGGCTTTCCCCTTCTACCTCTGCCTTCCCTCACCAGTCCCTACTCTTTGTCTGCATCATGACCGCTGATCCCTTGACCTTTCAGTTTTCTCCCAAGCCATCTCTCCTATACTAGCCACACTCTCTTCTCTTTTCTCCATCTTGTCCTACTAGTGAACCAGTTCAGCTCTATACTATCCTGTCTTCTTGGGTCACTAGCCCTGTATCATTTTGCTCATTGCATCCTGCCAAGCTTCAGTCCTAGATCACTTCCACCATCTGTTGTCTTTACTCTTACATTTGTGCTGCTCAATAAAGGTGGGAAAAAATCACAAAATTATTCTGATGAGGTTCTCTATGAATATTTATGTTATACAACCTTAATTGGGCCTTTACTGCTGCTAAGCAATCCTACTCTACCTCCCTTATTAACTTCCTAGCCCACTTTCTACAGTGGGCTCTTCCAAAACTTTTTATCCCTCCTTAGGCCTCCTGTGGCCACCCCTTCCTTTGCCCTCTCAGGTGAGAACCTTACTTCATAATTTACCAAAAAAAAATTGAGGCCATTCACTGTGAGTTCCCTCCTCTTCCCTCTTCCTCATTCTATATCATTCATGCGCTCTGTAATGGTAGGCAAAGTAGGATCTTTTGCAGTTTGAGTTTTAGCCAATCAAGTGCCTTTGACTGAGTCTAGCTTTTGAGTGAATCAACCAAGAGTCTTTGATTAGAAACAGTATATTTATTGTAGAGGGAGCAGTCAGAAGTAGAGCTGAGAGAGAAGAGCCTGTGAGCAGGTTAGGGGAACTGGGAGGCCGAACAGAAAGAATGTTTGTGATGTTGGTGCTCTGTCTGTTGGTCTGTGTTAGTTTCTCAGACAGAAGTCCTGTCTGTAGATCTGTTTTGATTTCCTAGACCTGTCTGTTGGTCTTTATGGGTGAATTGAGATGATGGCACTGGTAATCTGTATAAATATTGTTATAGCCCTGTTAAGCTTTGTTTTCCTAGAAACAGAAGCTATGGGCAGGAACCCCTGGAGCCTGCTGTCAGGCAGAAGCAGGAAGAGTTTGGAGTGGAACAGGCCCTGTGAGCTGGGACAAGGAGCAGGAGCAGAGAGCTGCCCTTGTGTGAACCCAGGCAAGAGCTGGGAGTGGTCAGCCCACAGAGAAAGAGCCGTAGGATTTGGAAGTAAACCTCGAGTTAAGATGAAAGAGGGCTTCACTTGGACACTTGGTATCGATTAAGAAGATGGTTCTTATTGTGGCCGAGGGGTAGAGAGGGCGGTATTTTGAAAAAGGACTTTATTTGGATACCTGGTATTGATTAAGGATGTTGCTGTTGTTATGAGATATATGTATTAGATGATATGTTTTGCTTAAGGAGACTGGATGAATGTTATGCTTTACTTTATTGAACAATGTTTAATTTATTGCTGAATAAATGGAGTTCATTATACTATATGATTAGACCCTTAAAATCATTCACAACAGCAGTACTTGGGTGTGCTGCTGTGGTTGGCTTTACGCACTCTGCCACTATTTTCTCCTTTTTCTCTCTAACATGAAGAGGAGCTCTTACTCCTTTCCAAGGCTAACCCCTCAATCTGAATAAGCAAACCCTATACTATTCCATTTTCAGCAGATTGCCCTCTTTTTCTTCTCTACTTTATCACTCGCCTTAATCTCTTCCTCTCTATTGGCTCCTCTCCTACTGCCTGGAAATATGCCTGTATCTTCCCCATCCTCAGAAAAATCCTCACTTGAGCTTTCCATCCCTGATAACTGTTGTAATTCTCTTCTGACCTTTGTGGCTGACCTCCTTAAGAATGCTACCTACAATAGGTGCTTCATCTTTCTCTTTTCTCATTCTCTTCTTAACCCCAACCATATCATTCTACTGAAACTGCTCTGTTCAATTACTGTGGATCTCCTAGTTGCCAAATCCAATAGTCTTTTCTCAATATGCATTTTCCTTGACCTCTCTGTAGCCTTTGACAGTGATGATTACTTGATATCCTCCTTGATATTCTCTTCTCTCTCGATTTTTGCAACACACTCTTTCTTGGTTATCCTCTCCCTATCTGACTAGACCTCCTTCCTTAGTCATCTTTGTTGGTTTCTTATCCACATCATACCCTGTTATCATAGGTGTCCCACAGGGTTCTGCTTGGATCTCTTCTCTTTTCCCCTCCCTTTGTAGTACACACTTAGTGATCTCTTCAACTCCCATGGAATTAATTACCATCTCTATGCTGATAATTCTCAAATCCACTTATCCTGCCCTTCTCTGTTGACTTCTAATTTTGCTTCTCTAACCACCTTTCGGACATCTTGAATTGGAAGTCCAATAGATATCTTAAACTCAACATGTTGAAAACCAAACTTGTAATCTTTCTCCTTAAACCCTCCCCACTTCCTACCTTCCATGTTACTGCAGAGAGCAGCACCATCCTACCAGACTTTCAGGCTTGTAACCTAGGTGCCATCCTCAGCTCCTTGATCTTTCTTACTTTCCCATTCAATCTATTGCCAAGGTCTATCAATTTGACTATTTCAACATCTTTCCAATAATGCCTCTTTCACCTCTGACATTGCCCTCACTCTGGTACAGGCCTTCATCACCTCACTCCTAGACTATTGCAACAGTCTGCTGGTGGGTCTGCCTGCCTCAAGTCTCTTTCCACTCCAATCTGTTCTCTATTCAGTCACCAAGTGATTGTCCTAAAGCTGAGATCCAACCATGTCACTCCCCTACTCAGGGTATGTCAAGGGCTTCCTATTGCCTCTAAGACCAAATAAAAAATCCTCTGTTTGCCATTCAAAGCTCTTTGTAACCTAACCCCTTCCTACTTTTTTTTTTTTAGTCTTCTTATATCTTACTCCCTGCCATATACTCTTGGATCCAGTGACACTGGCCTCCTTGCTTTTTCACTAACAAGACATTTCATCTCTTTGCTTTGGGCATTTTTCTCTGTTTCCCAAGCCTAGAATGCTCTCCCTTCTCACCTCTACCTACTGATTTTCTTTAAGACTCAACTAAAATCATAGCTTTTACAACACCTTTTAATTCTAATGCCTTTCTCTCTTATTTTCCATTTATCTTGCATGTAGCTTGTTTGTACATATTTATTTGCTTATTGTCTCCCCCATTAGATTGTGAGCTCTTTGAGGGCTCTATGTCTTATTTCTTTTTGTATCTCTAGGGCTTAGCATATAGTAGATGCTTGATCAATGTTTATTGCCTGACTTTCTGACTTCTCCCCACTATTTGTACTTTCCCTTTGGGATTATGTCTCATTACATGGTCTATATCTTGTTTGTATACCATCATTTTTGTGTTGTCTCCCCAAATAGAGAGGACACTAGTGTACCTTTCAGAAATGATTATTGATTGACTATTACCACAGTAGTAGTAGTTTAAATTATGGTTATGAAAGACCTTGAAAGAGAACTTTCAGTCCCACCCCCAAATTCGACTAATGAAAGTTGGTGAGTGACTTTAGGTGATCTTCATAGAATGAGACTCTTTCTTCACTGTTTCTGCTGGTGATTTTAAGGTCTATATAAAAGGGATATGAGTGACCATTTGGTGCAACTCTTTTGTTTTACTGGAAAGGGAGCCTGATATTTGCCCAAGGTCACACAAGAAGTGGGAAGAGTAAGGGTATCAAACTGAGGTCCTCTAATTCTCTGTTCTCCCCTGTATTCCTTATAAGCAGCCACTTCTTAGAGTTAGTCAGTGTTTTATAGAGCAGTAATAATCCATTACATTTATACACTACAATTTTTTTAGCTTTTCCTCAATTACTACAATTGCTTTTGGGAAAGCTACATTAAAAAAAAAAAAACCAAACCAACACCTAGATTTCAATTCCTGATGGTTTGTCAGTTAGACCACTAATTAGAAAATGTGAAAGGAATGTTGGATATATGTAACATATATTTGGAACAGCCAAAAAAAGTGCTGATACTGTGTTTCTATTGGGAAATTTCCCTGCAAGGCAGCAGGGAGTTGCCTAGAGAGGGAGGGTAGTTTGACAGTCACAAAAAGAAAGAGAAACAAAAGGACACAGTAGGAGAGAGAGAGAGAAAGAGAGAAAGAGAGAGAGAGAGAGAGAGAGAGAGAGAGAGAGAGAGAGAGAGAGAGAGAGAGAGAGAGAGAGAAAGAGAGAGGAAGAGAGGAGAGACGAGATGAGAAATCAGCAGATCAGCATGCAGCAGTGTTGTGGTATTGTCTGTTTTGCCAGACAATCCTAAAAGCTTTTGATAATGAGATACTGGGAACTATAATTTATGAGGCCAGCAATGATCTGTTCCCTCTAATTTTACCCCTGTCATCCAATAAGGAGCAAGGGCAGCACAAAGGAAGCTTCTTTTCCTTTACTCCTCCTAGTCTTTGATTCAGGTTGTGTGAGGGCACTGTTTGTTTCTCTTTGGTTAAACTTTATCCTGTGTACTTACTGTAGGTTTGGATTGTTTAATATTTAAAAACTACTATATCTTCAGAAGCCTCTGTTGTACATTGATCCTGGTACTTTAGAAATACAGATAAGCTTTATTTTCAATAATAGGGGTATTACTGAAAAGCTATGTTAGATAGTTGCCATCCTGTTTTCCTGTACTAAGTGTAGTCTTTTGGTTATCCTGACTTGATCATGAACTCATAATTCAGAGAGAAAGAGACATTCAGACAAAGACAGTCAGAGAGAGACACACACACAGAGACAGATTCAGAAATTCAGGCTTCCACTATAGAAAGCACATAGGATACATTTTTGTTTTTTCAAGTTTAAAAATTTATTTAAAAAAATTAATCTATTTTTAGTTTAAGATTTTGAGTCCTAAATTTTCCCTCTTTCTCTCCTTATCCCTCCCCAAGACAGTCTGCAATCTGATATAAGTTATACATGTACAATTATATCACACCTATTTCCACATTAGTCATGTTGTGAAAGAAGAATCAGAGTGAAAAACTATGAAAAAGAAAAAACAAAACAATGAAAAAAAGAGAAAATCGTATGCTTCAGTCTGCATTCAGACTCCATAGTTCTTTCTCTGGATGTGGGTAGCATTTTCCATCCTGAGTCTTTTGGAATTGTCTTAGATCATTGCGTTGCCAGGAAGAGCTAAATCTGTCAAAGCTGGTCATTGCACAGTGTTGCTGTTCCTTTGTATAATGTTATCCTGATTGTGCCCACTTCACTCAACATCACTTCATGTAAGCCTTTCCAGGTTTTTCTGAAGTCTGCCTGCTCATCATTTCTTATAGCACAGTAGTATTCGATTACATTCATATACCACAACTTGTTCAGCCATTCCCCAATGGATGGACATCCCCTCAATTTCTAGGTCTTGGCCACCACAAAAAGAGCTGTTATGATTATTTTTATACCTGTGGGTCTTTTTCTCATTTTTATGATCTCTTTGGAATACAGATTTAGTGGTGGTACTGCTGAATCAAAGGGTATGCACAGTTTTATAGCCCTTTGGGCATAGTTCCAAATTGCTTTTCAGAATGGTTGGATCCATTCACAACTCCACCAACAATACATTAGTGTTCCAATTTTCCCACATCTTCTTCAACATATAAAATACATTTTTAAAGCAATGATTTAGATTCCTTTTTTTTTTCTTTCCAGATTTGCTTTATAGAAAACTGGCACTTATTTTATTTGTCAGTGCTGTTTGAAGTCAATACTTGGCAGGGCAATCATCTAGGCTGTTAGTTAAATATATGTATTTAACTTTTTTTATTGGTATTTTTTCTTTATTGATTCTGCACATTTATCAGTATACTTCTTTCCTACTTCCAAAAAAGCCATTCCTTATAACATGAAATAAAAAATAAAAAAATGCAGTTGAGGAAAACCAACCAATACATCATCCAAGTCTGACATTATGTGTAGTGTTTCCCACCCATAATCCCCCACATCTGTAAATAAGTGAGGAGAGATGCCTTCTCATATCACTTCTTTATAGTCAAATTTGGTTATTATAATTCTTCAGAATTCAATTTTGATTGTTTTGGTATTATTACTTTTTCTTTTTACATTTGTGTGTATTGTTTCCCTGATTTTGCTTTTACTTCACTTTGCACAGTTTACATAAATCTTCCCATATTGTCATGTTCATTGTGTTTTATAGAGCAGTAATAATCCATTACATTTATACACTACAATTTTTTTAGCTCTTCCTCAATTACTTAATTTCTAGTTCTTTACTATTACAAACACTTTAAATATTTTGGTGCATATGTGGCTTTTCTTTTTATGGCTGACTTCCTTGTCGTGTATACTTAGTAGTAAGTAGTAAGAGCTTTAGGTCAAATTTATGGTCATTTTTTTCTCACTTTCTTAGCATAATTACAAATTGTTTTCATAATGGTTGGATCAGTTCACAGCTCTCTTGGTGGAATATTTTGCTATGCTGTATTAGAAGGATTCAAGTTTATTACTAAAAAATAAACTATAATTGTCTTGCATTATTGAAAACCAAGTTCTTACAGTTTAAGTATTTTCAATAACATGCATAATTACTTCAACAAAAAGCATATGTCTTTCTGATTTTATTTACTTAAAATATTTTTAAGAACAAAAATCAAATGGATTATTTCAACCCAGTCAACGTGAAGCTATCTGGAATAGTGAAAAGAACATTTAGCTATTATCCAGGAGACCCGGATTTATTGAGATTTGACACTAAAACTTATTAACTGTGTAAATTACTTGCCTTCTCTGAACATCAGTTTTATCAATGTGGGAGTCATCCTTGACTCTTGACTCTCATTTTACATATCTACTGAGTTGCCCAGTTCTGTCTATATCCCTATAACATCTCTTTCATCCCCTCCTTTCTGTTTACATCACAGCCATTATTCAGGCCCTCATCAGGTCTTGCCTGTTCTGTTGCAGTAGCCTCCTCATGGTCTTTTTGGATCCAGCCCTTTCTCTCTCCAATCCATTTGGTACACAACTGACAAATTGGTATTTCTAAAGTCCAGGTTTGAGCATGATGCTCCCTTATTCAAGAAATTTCAATGATTACCCATTTCCTTCAGAGGTTCCCAAACTTATTTGGCTTACTGTCCCTTTTTAAAAAAAATTACTCGCCCCCTGGATATCTACTTTCTTTAATCTTTTAGCTTTTTTTTTGAAATTTGTGTCATTTTGAGAAAAATACCGCCCCTCGGATCATTCCTGTGCCCCCCCAATCATTCCTGCACCCTCCAGGGGGCTGTATTTTCCACTTTGAGAGCTTATGCTTAGGATAAAATACAAATTACTTTGGTATTTAAATCCCTTCCCAGTGTGGCACTAACCTAACTTTCTAGCTAAATATACATGGCTCCCCTTTGTGAATTCTCAGTGTTGTGCAAAAACATGGAGATTGGAAATGGAATGTCAGGTAGATAGTAGGCTATTTTTATTGAAATATATAGTACGAGGGAGAATACTGTGTAATCAGCTAGAAAGATCGATTGGAATCAAATAAAGGGCTTTAGCAACCAAACTAGATTACTTGCTGTTTCCTGTATCAGACATTCTAGATCCAGTCTTTCTGCCTTTATACAGTTTGTCCCCCTATGCTCCTCAAATTCTCTTCAGACCCCCCATCTCCCTTCAATGTTCAGACCAGGTTCCAGATTTCTATAAGAAGCACTTCTAATCCCCAGCTGATGCATAATTTTCTGTCCTCTGAAATTACTTTATTTTTATTTCAGTATGTTTTTCGTTAATTAACTATGTGTTCATTCATTGTTTCCCCTTTATAAAATATAAATTCCTGGACTATAAGCTCTGTTTTGTTTTTGCTGTGTATCTCTATCCCTAAGCAAAATGCCTGGTACATAGTAGGTACTTAACAAAGGCTTATTGAATTGAATTGAGTTGAACTATCTGTAAAACTGGAGCAATGATACTTCTTACCAAGGCTGTTTTATGGAAAAGATTTTGTTTATGTAAATCATAAACTGTTATGTAAATTTTAAGTTTTTAAAGGACTACTAGCTTATAAAACTAACCCTTAAACCAGAGACTGTACTTTAAAGTCAGCATTGAAAGAATCTTAGAAGTTGCCTACTCCAAGCCCTTCCTTTTAGACTTGAGGAGCCTGAGGTCCAGAGTATTGAATAATTTGCTCCAGAAGCTTCAGTGGCTTTCTTTTGCCTCTAAGATACTAATTGTCACTTAAAGCCCTTCACAATTTGACTTCAATGTATCTTCCTAGCTGATTCCATCTTAATTCTCTTCCTGCTGCATTCCTTCTTCTTCCCCTCCTTTACCCATTCTGCCAGTCTAGGTAGAAGTAGAACCAGGATAGTGATCTAGGGATTCAGACTCCAAGTCTGTTACCATATTGTATCCCTCTCTCACCAGAAGTATGGCTTACTTAGGCTAATTCCCTTTCCCTTTATCACTTTTCTGTCTTGAGGCCAAATCCCATGCTGTCTTGGTTATATCTTTGGCTGAAATGAAAGAGTAGAGTGGAAGACATAGGATTCCAAAAGCAAAAGTAAACCTGGTACGCTGTCTTAAGCCTAATGGCTTGTATGCCAGTGTGACCCCTCTTTTGGCCTTTGACACTCGGGGCAGGTGCTTTGGTCATCTGGGGCTTCCTCACACTGTTACCTAATGGGTTGTTGATTGTATACTTCTGTGTCCAGGGGTCTTCAGAAGGCCTTCAAGAGCAGCTCCTTGCTCTCCCTTTTTTCATTTTCTCAACTGTTGGTATGTAATAGGAACCACAAATTGACTACCTTTTCCCAATCTTCTCCCTTCTGCCTCTCTTATGCTCTAGGCTAGTTTTATGCTCAGTGTAGGTAGAATACTGCAAATTATTATTATTTTTATTTTATTATTAATTTATTTGTTTTCAGTTTTCTACAATCACTTCTATAAGTCTTAGATGTTCTCCCTCTCCCTCTCCAAGATGGCATGCAATCTTATATAGGTTCTGCACATGTGTTCTTATTAAATACATTTTCATATTAGTCATGTTGCATAGAAGAATGAAAATGAATGGGAGAAACCATGAGAAAAACCAAACCAAACCAAAACGTAACACAAGAGAAAGTATTCTGCTTGATTCTGCGTTCCAATTCCATAGTTCTTTCTCTTGATGTGGAAGGCAGTTTGTCTTAAGTCCTTCGGGAATGTTTTAGGTCTTTGCATTGCTTGAAGGGCTAAGTCTACCAGAAAAATTCCTCATACACTGTGGTTGTTACTGAGTACAAAGTTCTCCTGGTTCTGCTCCTTTCATTCCGCATCAGTTCATATAAGTCCTTCCAGGCCTCTCTGAAATCTTCCAGTTCATCATTTTCTTATGGTACAATAGTATTCCATTACATTCATATACCACAGCTTTGTCAGCCTTTCACCAGTTGATGGGCAACTCTTCGATTTCCAGTTCTTGGCCACCACAAAGAGAGCTGCTAGAAATGTTTTTGTGCATCTTTCCCATTATGATGATTTCTTGGGGGTACAGTCCTAGAAGCAGTATTGCAGGGTCAAAGGGCACGCACATAAAATAGGGCAAATTAAAGAGAGATTTCCTTATGCCCAGACGTGAGGAGTATTTGGAAATTCTGGAGCACTGGATCTTTGAAGAGGGCAGTCCTTGAGGAAGCTTTGGGTAGTACAAGGGCTCTGGGTCTTGCAAAGTAAAAAGGGAGGCCTGTATGAAAGAGGCAGAGGGCAACCAAAGACAAAGCTTAAGTTTTATTATTGTTGAAATTTACTCCTTCCTTTCTTCTGAGGCAGATCTCTGCTGCTATTTGATTGTTGTCCTTTCCGCCGGCTCCCTTTCTTGAGGAACATTGGACTTTGCATGAACTCTTCTATGATTACGCATATGCAGTCAACAAACCTAAGGTTACGTTTATGTGGAGGTCTTCTTTACCCCAAGGTTTCTTTGCCCTTTCATGCTGCCAGAGCCTCCGCTGCCTAGGATTAGAAAGGATATTTATTTGCTTTCATCAGTGTGGAAATGAATGATTTAAAAACTCTTTGAAACAATATGTTTAAAAACATCTGCCAAGTAAATAAAAAGAGTTTTAAAGTTTGATTAACATGGTTTTATTTCTTATCTCCATTTTATGCTGTACGTTAGTTTTTCCTTATCCCTGTCCCTCTGACCCTAACCCCTGACATTTTCAGGACTCTAACTCTGATTTCATGGGTGTAAGGAGCCCTCATTACTGATGCCTATCTACAGCTCTTTTGTTCTTTACAGTTCTAGAGAGTTGGCCAGGGGCCTGGGAAAAAAATAAGTTGTTCTTAGCCCCACAACTAGAATATTTTAGAAGGGAACCATGAATGTTGGAGGCTCAGACTAGACTCTAAGACCAACCTTCTGTTCATTATAACATATAGCTTTTTCATCCCCCATCTACTGCCTTTCACCTTCCGCCTATTATTAAATACGTTATGACTGTGAAATAAGTAAATCTCTGTAGAATGAACCTTCTTTGAGATAGACAAGAGAGATTCACTGAGATTGAACTTACTACTTACCATCTAGTATGGAATAGAGTTTGAGTTTGCTATGCCACTAATTCTTTTGAAGTACTGCATTTTCTGATAATTGTCAGTCTTTCCTGTGTCCACCTGTGCAATTGTTATATGATGAGGGATACTAAATTAGGTCTGTGTCCTCTATTCATTTAATTTCAGCACAGCTGTTTCCCCCTGTAAACACTGTGGAAAACAATGACCCCATACTTTCCACAAAAATCCTTTACATACAACAGTGGAAAAGAAACAACTCATCCAGTATTGGGTCATTTTAAGTTCTCTGCTGTCTCTTTTTTAAAAATTCTCATTTGTTCTACTAGTTTGCTCAGACAGAAGCCTTTGCTTGAACGAGTTTTTTTTTTTAAATTTAACAAACAGTATTTTCTGTGACTGAACAAATCAGGATCTTTTGTTTTTAATTTGATTGTACTCTCTGTTACAAAAGCATTGTTTTTGTGCCTTGGATTGTGAAAGCTCCCAAAGGAATTGGCTGGTCCCCACTGTACATCTGTTGTGCTTCCTCCCCGTGACTGCCAACCCACTAGGGCTCGATGTTTGGTGGATCTAATGTAACTAGTGAGGAAATGCTGCTATTTGTTACTAATTGTTCGTGCTTCTATTGTCAGAGACACACATCTGGAGTGGCATAAAAATCTTCAAATTCTTGTGAGGTTGCTTGCTTTTAAATGCTAGACAGTTCCCTTTAACTCTTTCTTTTTTATGTGCTATTATGTACTTTTTATTTTGTAAAATATTGCCCAATTACTTTTTTTAAACATTTTTATCTAAAGTTTTGAGCTCCAAATTCTATCTCTCCTTAACTCCCCCCCCCCACTTCCCTGAGATGGTAAGCAATAGGTTATATATGTGCAATTATGTAAAACATTTCCATATTGATCGTTTAGTATAAGAAGACTTGAATAAAAGAAAAAAATAATGACAGAAAGTGATAAATAGCATGCTTCAGTTTGTATTAAAAAAATATCATTTCTTTCTTTGGAGGCAGATAGTATGCTTCATCATTCATCCTCTTGGATTGTCTTGGATCTTTGTATTACTGAGAATAGCTAAGTCATCCACAGTTCTTCATCAGTGTTGCTGTTACTGTGTACAGCATTCTCCTGGTTCTGTTCAGTTCACTTTGTATCACTTCATGTGAGTCTTTCCAGGTTTTTCCAAAATCATTCTGCTTCTCATTTCTTATAGCACAATAATATTCCATTACAATCATGTACCACAGTTTTTTAGCCATTCACCAATTAATGGGCATCCCTTTGTTTTCTGATTCTTGGCCACTACAAAAAGAACTACTATAAATATTTTTGTACAAATAGGTCCTTAGGTCCTTTTGTCCTTTTTTGGATATCTTAAAGATATAGACTTAGCAGTGATATTGCTGGATCAAAGGGTATGTTGTACAGTTTTATAGCGCTTTGGGCATGGTTCCAAATTGCTCTCCAGAACGATTGGATCAGTTCATAGCACTACCAATACTCCATTAGTGTCCCAGTTTTCCCATATCCCCTCCAATATTCAACATTTTCCTTTTTGTTGTATTAGCTAATTGATAGGTGTGAGGTGGTACCTCAGAGTTTTAATTTGCATTTTGTTAATCAATAGTGATTTAGAACATTTTTTCATATGATTATAGATAGCTTTAATTTCTTTGTCTGAAAACTGTTCATATCATTTGTCCATTTGGGAATGACTTGCATTTTTATACATTTGGCTTAGTTTTCTATATATTTCAAAAATGAGGCCTTTATCAGAGATACCTGTAAAAATTTCCCCCCAGTTTTCTACTCTTCTTATAATTTTAGTTGCATTGATTTTGTTTGTGCAAAAACTTTTAAATTTTATATAATCAAAATAATGTATTTTACATTTTGTAATGCTCTCTATATCTTCTTTGTCCCAAATTCTTCCCTTGTCTGTAAATCTGGCAGATAAACTATTCCATGTGCTCTTAATTTGCTTATGGTATCGTCCTTTATGGGCAAATCATGTACCCATTTTGACTTTATCTTGGTGTATGATGTGAGATGTTGGTCTATATCTAGTTTCTTCCATACTGTTGTCCAGTTTTCCCAGCAGTTTTTGTCAAATAATGAATTTTTGTTCCAGAAGTTTGGATCTTAACACTGTACTCAGTAACAGCAACATTGTGCAACGAACAACTTTATGAGACTTAGACTTCTGAGCAATGCAATGATCTAAGACAATTCCAAAAGACTAATGATGGTAAATGCTATCCACTTTCAGAGAAAGAATTATGGAGTCCAAATGTAGCTTGGGGCATACTATTGTCTCTTTTTTATTGTCTTGTTTTTTCTTTCTTATGGTTTTTTCCTTTTGTTCTGATTCTTTTTTCACAGCATCACTAATGTGGAAGTATGTTTAACATGATTGTGCATGTAAAATCTATGTTATATTGCTTTCTATCTTGGGGAAAGGATAGTAGAGGGAGTGGAAAAATTTAGAATTCAAAATCTTATAAAAGCAAACGTTGAAAATTAAAAAATAAATAAATTACTTAAAAAAATCTAAAGTTCTTATCTTTGGATTTATCATACACTAGATTAGTATGGTCATTTATTATAATGTATTTGTCCCTAATTTATTCCACTGATGTGCCACTCTGTTTCTTAGCCAGTATCAGATTGCTTTGATAATTACCACTTTGTAATACAGCTTGAGGTCTGGTGCAGCCAGGCTACCTTCTTTTTCATTGATTCCCTTTATATCCTTGAGCTTTTGTTCTTTCAGATGAGTTTTGTTATTATTTTTTCTAACTCTATAAAATCATTTTTGATAGTTTATTGGTATGGCACTGAATCAGTAGATTAATTTAAGTAGAATTCTGATTTTTATTCTATTGACTCAGTCTACCTATGAGCAATTAATCTTTTTTTCAATTGTTTAGGACTAACTTTATTTGTGTCAAAAGTGTTTTATAGTTGTGTTCGTATTGTTCCTGAGTTTGTCTTGGCAGGTCGATGTCCAGGTATTTTATATTGTCTACAGTCATTTTAAATGGAATTTCTCTTTCTATTTCTTGCTGTGGGACTTTGTTGGTGACATGTGTGTGTGTGTGTGTGTGTGTGTGTGTATGTATAGAAATGCTGATAATTTATGTGGGTTTATTTTGTATCCTGCAACTTTGTGAAAGTTGTTAATAATTTCAAGTAGTTTTTTCAGTGCATTCTCTAGAATTTTCTAAATACAGCATCATATCATATGCAAAGAGTAATAGTTTTTTCCCTCATTGTTCTAATTCCTTTAATTTCTCTTTCTTCTCTTATTGCTATGGCTAACATTTCTAGTACAATATTAAACAACAGAGGTGATGATGGATATTCTTGCTGAGTAAAATAAGAAGGCTTCTAGCTTATCGCCTTTACAGATAATGCTTGTTGATGGTTTTAGATAAATATTACTTATCATTTTAACTTAAGTTTCATTTATTTCTATGTTCTCTAATGTTTTTAATAGCAATGGCTGTCATATTTTGTCAAAGACTTTCTCTGCATCTATTGAGATAACCATATGATTTCTGTGCATTTTGTTGCTGATATGTTCAATTATGCTGATAATTTTTGTAATATTGAACCAGCTCTGCATTCCTGGTATAAATTCCACCTGGTTATAGTGTGTGGTATATCTTTGTGATATATTGATGTAATCTTTTTTGCTAGTATTTTATTTGAAAGTTTTGCATCAATATTCTTTAGAGAAATTGGTGTATAATTTTCTTTCTCTGTTTTAGTTCTCCCTGATTTAGGTATCAGCACTATATTTTTGTCATAAAAGCAATTTGGTAGGAGCCCTTCTTCACTTAGTTTTCCAGATAGTTTTATATAGTATTCAAATTAAGTGTTCTTTAAATGTTTGGCAGAATTAATTTATGAATCCATCTGGTCTTGGACATTTTTTTCTTAAGAATTTCATTGATGTATTGTTCAGTTCCTTTTTCTAAGATTAGGCTATTTAAATATTTTATTTCTTCTGTTAGTCTGAGTGATTTCTGTTTTTGTGGATATTCACCTATTTCATTTAGATTGTCAAATTTATTGGCATATAATTGGGCAAAATAGCTCCTAAAAGTTGTCTTAATTTCTTCTTCATTGGTGGTGAGTTCACCCCTTTCATTTTTGATACTAATAGTTTGGTTTTCTTATTATTTTAATCAAATTAACTAGTGTTTTATCTGTTTTATTGATTTTTTTCATAAAACTGGCTTATAGTTTTATTTCTGAATTCAGTGGTTGTATTTTTTCTTTTCATTTTTATTAATCTGTCCTTTGATTTTCAGGATTTCTAGCTTGGTATTTAATTAGGGATTTTTAATTAATTCTTTTTCTAATTTTTTTAGCTGCATGCCCAATTCATCGATCTACTTTTCTTCTATTTTATTGATGTAAGCAATTAGAGATAGAAATTTTCCTCTAAGTACCACTTAGGCTGAATCCCATTAATTTTGATATGTTGTCTCATTATTGTCATTTTCTTTAATGAAATTGCCAATTATTTCTGTGACTTGTTCTTTGATCCATTTAATCTCTCTTTCCATTGTTTATTATTGAATGTAATTTTTATTGCATTATGATCTGAAAAGGGTGCATTTACTATTTATGCTTTTATGCATTTGGTTGTGAGGTTTTTATGACCTAATACATGATCAGTTTTTATGTAGGTGCCATGCACTGCTGAAAAAAAGTTATATTCCTTTGTATTTCTATTCCATTTTCTCCAGTGATCTGTCATATCCAACTTTTCCAGAATTTTATTCACCTCCTTTTAACTCTTTCTTAGGAGTGCCAGAGCAATTTCAGAACAAAGGAGAAACTAGAATTATTCATAGATTTAGAGCTAGAAAGCATCTGACAGGTCATCCAATTTCTTTTAGTGAGGAAACTGAGGTTCAGAGAGGTTGAGAGACTTGCATAAGGAATAAAATGATATAAATACATAATTATTTATTATATCAGATGAAAAATGATGAAATCTAGATTTGAACCCAGGTTCTCAGAATTTCCACTACTTAGCATTGTCAGAAGGATTGTCACTAGAGCAAGGATTAGACTTGTTCTTCCTGGCTTCGAGGACAGAACTAGAAGCAGTGGGTGGAATATTTTGGCTCAATATAAAGAAAAACTTCCTTAGCAATTAGGGCTGCCTAGAAATGGAATGAGCTGCCTCAACGGTTATAGTTCTTTGCAACTAGAAATCCTTAAGTAGAGGCTAAATGACCACTTAGGGATTTTTCTCCAAGAGATTCATATTTTTGTCATGTGGGTTGTGTATTACAGCTATCTATGTATTTCTCTTTTCCTTCTATCCAAATGTCAGCTCCTTGAACAGTGCCAAGCTCAGTGCTGCGCTTATTTACTCTCACATCCAGCATTTTGTCTGCCACGCCAGGCTGACTTGTTAGGTGTTAGAATTACTGAATGAACTTCAACTCTGTCTGGGGACAGGAGGAATCTGATCTCTTGACAGGACAAGGACCATAGGATTTTAAAGTTGTAGAGACTTCTCAGCTTGGGTATTAGCAACCCATTGGCACTGGGCATGTGTAGTCAGCAGTAACTGAGTATGTTCTAGGTGCTTTAAAAACGAGTTGCTTGATCAAAGTGATAATTATACCAGGTATCGCATTCCTTTTCAATGCATTTATAAAAAACCCCAAATCCAGAATTCCATCATAAAGAAGTTTGATTTGCAGTGCATGAGTTTTCAGTTATGATACAAATATCCATTTCACAAAATTAACAATGTGGAAATCTGTATTAATACAAACAGTGAGTATTCCACAAATCATTTGAATTTAATTTTACTGTGAATTTTTTGGTTTTTTAGCAGATTTTTTATTTTCTAGGTAGCTTTGCTAGTGATAATAAATTAAACTGTGTTGCCTACAGCATGATGTAGTGGAAAGAAACCTGGGTTCTAGTCCTGGCTTTGCCACTAATTAGTTGTATAAGCAAGCCATAGCATTTTGTTTTCTGTCTTTGATGCACTTATTATGTAATAGTTTGTTTTATCGAAACTGGTAGGAATTTAGCAAAAGTAGAAGACATTAAGGAAAAGTGGTGAGAATAAATAAAAAAAAAACTATACAAGAAAGATTTTAACATTACTGATAACCTTGATATTGTGGTTACTGATCTAGGACCAGATATCCTGGAGAGTAAAGTCAAGTGGACTTTAGGAAATGTTACTAACAATAAGGTTAGTGGAGGTGATGAAATTCCATCTGAACTATTTAAAACCCTAAAAGATGATGCTGTTAAAGTACTCCATTGAATATGCCAAAAAAATTGGAAAACACAACAGTGACCCCTAGATTGGAAAAGATCAGTGTTTGTTCCAATTCTAAAGAGGAGCAATGCAAAGGAATGTTCAAATTACTGAAGAATTGCGCTCATTTCACATGCTAGCAAGGTTATGCTTAAGATTTTTTGAGCTAGGCTTCAGCAATATGTGAACTGAGAATTACCAGAAGAGTAGACTAATTTTCAAAGCGGAGGGACTAGAGACCAAATTGCCAACATTCTCTGGATTATGGTGAAAACAAGGGAGTTCCAGAAAAAAATCTACTTCTGCTTCATTGACTACACTAAAACCTTTGACTGTGGATCACAGCAAAACATGGCAAGTCCTCAAAGAGATGGGAGTCCCATACCATCGTTGTTTTGAGGGTAAGGACCAGGTTTTACTCTTTGTATTTTCTATAGTAACTAGCCCAGTACCTTGTACATGACAGGTGCTCCATGAATACAGTGTAATATCTGTTATAGGGGTTCTTAACCTATTTTGTGCAATGGACCCATTTAGCGACTGGGTGAGACCTCTACATCCTTTCTATTTGCCTCAGTTTCCTCATCTGTAAAATGAGTTGGAAAAGGAAATGGCAAACCACTCAATATCTTTGCTAAGAAAAAACCTTGCATAGGGTCACAAAGAGCTGAACATGACTGAAATGACTCAATAACATTTTTTGTTGAGGAATATAACATTTTAGTTTTTTGCATAGTTGAAGAATATTTCAAAATTGATTTGTAAATACTTATAAAATTTCTAAATATTTCTAAAATGTACTGTGTACTTTTCACACTTCTATGCCTTCTTATATTATTGAACTTTGTTGAAGATGTAGATGAAGCCTACACATGGCTGAATAACTTATCTACATCTACCTTTCCTCAGGGGTAGCCAGCTTGTTCTTCTTTTCCCCTCTCCCACTTTTCTTCTCTCTACCTCCTTCTTCTAGTGGGGCAGGGACCAAATGGTGGAGATATTATGTTGTTCCAGGAAGACAAGACTAGCTTAGACTGGGTGAGCTTAGGCTTAATCAGAGTAGTGTGAGTAGGCTTTTAAATTACTACAGACTTCTCAACTTGAGTACTAGCAAACTACAGGCACTGGACACGTGTCTAGGGATGATTTTCCGTGGTATAGCATCTGCTATCAAGGCTCTGGGCAAAACTGTGTTCTTTGGACTTTCCCACCTGTCTCCTTTCCCCTCCCCTTCCCATATCTGGTATGACAGCAAGATATCCTTTTTTTCTCCAAAGTCTACCACCCCACCCAAGCTAGCCTTCCTATAATTTGCCTTGTACTCTGAATTTGTCCTTGTGCTCTCCACCATCAAGCATAAACTCCCATATGGGTTTAGTCTCTTCAGAAATATTGATATGACAGTTTGGTTAAATCCGCTGCCCCTAAGGTTGGAGTGACTATTAGATTTTGCTCCTTTTGGTTTGTTTTGATTGGTCTCCTTGTCTCAAGGCTTTCCTAATTCCCGTCCATCCTCTGCTCAGCTCCCAGAGTGATCTTCCTAAAGTACAAGTCTGACCATATCACCTTTCTACTCACTAAATTCCAGTGACTCTCTCTTACCTCCAAAACCAAAAATAAAATCCTTTTTGGCCTTTAAAACCCTTTACAACCTGACTCCTTCCCACTTTTCCAGTCTTCTTACACTTTATACCTCTCCACATACTAAACAGTCCAGCCACACTAGCCCACTTGTAGTTCTTTGCACATAGTATTCCTTGATTTAGTGCTTTTTCAATGGCTGTCCCCCATGCCTGGACTCTTGCTCCTGCTTTAATCAGCCTCCCGACTTTCCTGATTTCATTCAAGATTCCCCTTAGATCCCACTTTCTGCAGGAGAGTGTTCTCTTCCCTGTTAGAGAGTGGGCTCCTTGGGGACAGACTTAATTTTGCCTTACTACAAAGCAAGTGCTTAATAAATTTTTGTTGATTGATTGGCCTTCAAAAGAGGAATTTCCTTATCTAAGTGAATCTCCCCAGCAGTGCAATGCCTGGAGATTTTTGAGCATGGAAACTTCTGGTGCTGCCCCTAGTCTCCCCCCACCCCCAACCATTCTTTGCAGACATGAGCTGTATTCTGTGGGGCTCAAGAAAAAGTGGGAGGGGGAAGAGACACAAGGACCCCAGGAAATATTCGAAACTTTGAATGAAATAGGTAAGCCATTACTGCGCGGCACAGTGGTGGGAGTGGGGAAGGGATCTTGATAGGCCGTGGGAATGGGAATTTAATAGCACTTTTACTAAGTATGCGGAGAGCTGCAGTGGGCCAAAACAACGGGGAGAACCACAGCAGCCAGAACCCCGCCTGCTCCCAGTGCTGAAGGCAGGCTCCACGTAATTACAGAGTGTAGGAATGCCTTAATCTTACCCACCCCAGGCTCCGAGGAAATCCCTGTGGGGCCTGTTGGGGCATCCTTTGGTAAAGTTCACTGGCCTCTTTCTTAAAGGAAATGGGCTTACCTGGAGATACCTGAAAAGTAAATAAACAAACCAAAGATTTCCAAAGTAAAAGTAAACCCATTTAGAGCAAACTGTCCCAGATAGAGAGCCGGTGGCCCAGGGCAAAAATAGCCAGGAGTTTAAGAGTTTGGGAATTTAAAGAAAGGGGGAGTATTTGAAAGTCATTCTGAGAGGAAGGAGGAAGAATGGCCCATTTTCCTTAGAGGAGGGTCTACTATATTTAGGGGTAGCCTCCTATGTCTTCATTTATTTATTCCTTCATGGTTGGAAGGAATTCAGGAGGGGTGAGTTCCTTTGGGCCTATTGATTGTGAGGGACGGCGGAATTAGGCTTGACTTTTTCTCTCTCCATCCCTCCCTTGCTGTAAAAACTTTAAGAGGCATCGGATAATAGCACCTCAATTCCCAGTTGATTTCTTAGAGGAGCCCAGTAAGCAATGGGGCCTGTTGGTAAAGGACAGTTAAAGGACAGAAGAAGTCCTAGAAAGGGAGGTAAGAAGTGGACAAAGATGAAAAGTATGAAGCAGTTTCTTTAGCTGGTCCTAAAGGTATTCAGACTTTGTGACCTATTTGAATGATACAGGAATAACCACCTCATCTAACATTCTAGGGGTGGGTTAGGGTGGACCCCAAACTTTTAAAAAATACATTATATTGCCATATTTTGTTTTTAATTACCAGTGTATCTCTCTTCCCAGAGAGCTGTCCCTTGTAATAAAGAATAAGAAGGAAAAGAAATTGAATGAACACTAATCAACATTTCAAAAAGTCTGATGTTATATGTAATATTCCTCACCCATAACCTTCTACATTTTCAAATAATTGGGGGAGGTGCCTTTCCATATTCCTTCAGGCATCAAAGCTTTTCAGAATATCATTTTAACATTTTTTCTTTATAACTATTTGTATTTTTGTCTTATCTCTTTATTAGACTCCGAGCTCCATAAAAACTAGAACTGTATTTTCCCCCTAAGTTTTGTTTACTTCTGCATCTATTCCAGTACTTTGCATATTGTAGGTATAAAATAAATATTTATTTTTTACTGTTTATAGGATTGTGGGTCTGAATGCAAAAATATGCTCTGACTGTTGTTCTTTTAAAAGAATGGAATGGAGTAAATATTTATTTAGCACCTACTGTATATTCCAAGCTCTGTGCTAAGTGCTTCTTTACAAATATTATAAGTATTGACTCGTTTGATAATGCTGAACTGATAACTGAAATGTTTAAACCCACTGGTGTCTGGGTGTGGTGGTGCATGCCTGTGATCTCTGGTACTGGGGGGCTGAGGCGTGATCTTAATGCTGAACTGTTCTAAGCTGACTGGATGAGTCCTGCACTGATATGATGAGCCTCTGGGAGCTGGGAGTGAAGGAAGAATGTTGAACTAGATTGCCTAAGGAGGAGTAAAATGGACCATGTTGGAAATAAAGCACATTGTAGCTTATGAGCAGTTGTCAGGGGCCCATAGGTCCATGGGGATGCAGTATGTGTAAGAAAGAAAAGAAGAAAGAGATGGAGAGGGGGGAGGAAGGAAGGAAAGAAAGAAGAAAGGAAGGACAGACAGCAACAGAGCCTTAACTAGCCAAAGCTATACCTGTGGCAGTTTCAGTTACATAGAGAGGCATGGCGGCACCAAGGTGAATCTTATCAAGTACGCTTCCATTGCTGTAAGGGAGTTGGAGAGGGAAAGTAGGTCTTTGGGACATGGACCAAGATGGGGAGGAATCATGTACCCATCCATATAAGGTCCATATTCACAGTGGCTAGTTTTAGCTCTTCACAGAGGAAGGCTTCTAGCACATTAGGAAGATCCTCTCCTGAGGTTTTATGTGGTCAGTAAACAAGCATTTATTAAATGCTTACTGTATGCTAGGCATTGTGCAAGTACTAGAACTACAGATCCTAGGAGAAAGGCAGTCTTTGCCCTCTGGAAACTCACATTCTAGCGGGAAAAGATGATATCAAAAGGGAAAGTGAAAAGAGGAGGGGGAGAGACAAAGACCTGGGTGCAGGGAGGTAGTAGAGGAAGTTCAGAATGCATCTTGGGAACAACATAGACCTGGCTGGCCTAGGTGTCCTCCTCAAATGGAGATTGTGCTGAAGGTTCTTCCAATGTAAGAATTCTGGTGCTGGATTGTGGCTTCTGGATGAAGAACTGGGGCCTGGTAGAAGTCCTGGAGAGGATCAAGGGAACATAAATAAGGACTACTTGGTATTAGAAGACTTGTATGCATTTCAGGCCACAATGATGGAAGACTTACTCATATCTAGGAGATTCAATTCAATGCAACAAATATTTATTAAGTCCCTTCCTTGTGCCAGAAGGGATACTGGGGATACAAAGACTAAATTGAAATAGTTTCTGCCCTTAAGGAGCTTACATTCTATCTGAGGGGATGTAACACATACTTAGCTAAATATAATTTTAAGAGGAGGGTGAGTGCTGTGAGAAATGAGCCCATCTAACAAGCCCCCGACTGTGAAAAACATGCTCACCTTAAACACAGAACCATACCTGTTGTGAAATCAGGAAAGCTTTTATTAATATTTATGTCCATTCCCCCCTGAATGTCTCCTCTGCCCATAAGGTTATAGGAAGGCTGCAACATGTTCAGAAAAATGGAGCTTCTTATACTGTTTTCCGAACTTTGGATCTCTCTTGACACTGTCCCCTGGCCATATGACTTTATGTTCTCCTCTCCGATAGACTTTTCCTCAGACAGTTCATCAAGCCTTCGAATTAGTTTCTGATCATGCTAGGTCACAGGTCACAACCCTTATCACCCAGAACTGTGGAAAACAGAACTTCCATGTTTCCTACAGTGCTAATAACAGTAGCTAGGTAAAGCCTTTTGTAGGAAGTGATACCTTGAGATCTGCTTTGAAGAAAACTAGGGAGTCTAATCAGTCAAAGTGTTAAGTTTAGGTCATGGGCTTACAGATAGTCTGGGGTCTGAGGGCCAGGTTAAGGAATATGGATGGAATTTGTAAAGTAATAAGGGAGCCCACTGATGATTCAAAGGAAGGGAATAACATGCTTTAAACTGTGATTAAAGTGGCTCATGCGCTTATTTCCTTTATAAAGTGACAAGTGCTATGCTAACAGACTTTAAACATGTAGGAGACCAGCATTCAGTGTCTTCATAGGACCTGAGTTGAAGTCCTGGCTTTGCTATTTACCCTCTGTGTACCACTGGACAAGTTACTTAACCATCTGTAAAGTGGGAATAATAATATTTTCACTACTTAAAATGCTGGTCATAAGAAAAGTACTTTGTAAAGCCATGAGTTTTTTTTTATATAAGGCTAAGTAGGAATAGTGGCAGTTTTTGAACTCAGCAATTGTGTCATCAGCCAGCCTTGATTAGGTGCCTACTGTGGGTCAGGCACTATGCTAAGTGCTGGGTATACAAAGAAAGAGAAAAACAGTCCCTGTTTTCAAGATTTACAGTTGATGACCTGGGTTTGCATTGTGGCTCTGTTATCTGCTACCTGTGTGACCTTGGGACTATCACTTCCCCTTTGAAGGCTTCAGTTTCCTTATCTGTAAAATGAGAGGGAATTAGATTAGATGATCTATAAAGTCCTGTTCAGCTCAAAATCCTTGCTATCTTCTGTTACTTCTGCTGCAACCACTGTGGAATCTAGAGATCGGGGTGAGCCAGGTCTGATTTGGGAGATAACTGAGGATGACAGTGTTAGGAGAGGGGTGTGGTGGGTAGGACTGTGCTAAGTGTTCTGAGGGGAGCCCTTAGGAGTTTGAATGCTTATAATGTGGTTTGGGGGACAGGGACTGGTGTGGAGTTCTGGTTTCAGTGCAGCTTAAGCCCTGAATCAAAATGACTGGTATACTTAGTCAAACTCACATAGTGTTGGGGGGGGAGGGAGCTGAAGAAAGGGTGATATTGGGGTCCTTAACAGGGACTTATCAGTCAGCGTATTTATTGTATTTCAAGTTGATGACAGGATGATACACAAAAAACAAATGCATCTTGAGTAATGATTTATAGCTACCATTCATAGAGAGCTTTAAGGTTTGTAAGACATTTGGCACATCTCATTTGTTCCTCCTCCAACCCTATGTTGATAAGTTGTAGGTGTTATTATTGTGCTAATTTTCATGGGCTCAGAAGCTAAAGTTAAGGAGGAGGTTAAGAGACTCACCCAGGCCATCTTCCTATGGTACCATCAGCTTCCTGTGAAATGAGTGTGTAGTTAACTCTTCTTTTCCTCTGACTGATGTTTGTGTGTTCTCAGCGATACATGTGCACATTGTTCCTCTCCATAGAAATAGCTGCATATTGATTTAAACCCAAGTTGATGCTCAAGTAACTGGAAACCCTTTGTAAAAGTGGGTTTTGATCCAAATACTGTACATTAAAAAATTCTCAGCACAAATCAATATTACTATAATTGGAAAAGAGACAGAAATGAGAGCAACTCCCCTTTGTAAGGGGGGCGAATTTATGGAAATCTAATTTCTGTTTCCTGTATCTTGTTGTTGTCTGTTTTTCATCTGTACTGGAGGTTGATGGTGACATTTGCTTTAAACTTGTGTTGACTGTGAGCCAACACTTTAGTTTTGTTTGGTTATGTTATAATTTAATCTTAATGTAAAGGTGAAATCTAAAATTGAGGAAGGGATTAAGAAGAGAGATGCTATATTCTAAGTGCTTTCTGAATGAAGTAAACAGTGCATATAGGTGAAGGAGGATAGGAGCCTTTTAAGCCAGTATTCAGTGTAGATAGATGACCTCAGCTGACTCTGATCTTGGCACTAGAACAGTTATTGTATTTATATGGCACAGTGGTAAGACTACTCTGTCTTGACTTTCATCTCTGGGTAGCAGAGCTGCTTAGACCAGTTTAAAATTTTTAAATAACATTTATGAATAGTGCAGGTATTTATAAAAGGAGCAATGCAGCCCCCATCCCCAAAATAAAACCACCTTCATATCAATTTGATGATGGACATGTCTCCTAGGAGAGATCTTTGTGTCTGCTCACTCCTTTTCATCATCTCTTAGCCCTCTTTGTTTTCTTTAGCATCCCAGCAGAGCCAAGCAGCTCTTATACCTTGCAACTTGATCCTTTGTCATAATGCTGGAATATGACCCTTGAATTCCCCCTCCATCCCTCAATAGTAAAATCTTAGTCAGATTACCTTGAACTTACAACTAATTGGAATGTTTCGGGATTTATATTCCAGGGAAAGATGCAATTTTCAACAAAGTAAGCAGTCATTTTTTATATACTCTTGAATAATCTGTACTACACTTGACTTTAAAACAACAGGCAGTTATCAAGCATTTATTAAGTGTTTTTCCTTTGACAGGCTCTATCCTAAGTTTTGGGGTTAGAAAGAAAGGCAAAAAAGTGTCTCTGCTCATATTGTAATGGGGGTCAGGGTGGGAAGATAATACGTTAGGTACATATGTTACATACGTAAAGTAGATAGAAGTAATCTCAGTGGAAAAGGCATTAGCAGGTGGGGTGGGATGGGAGAGGATCTCTTTCAGAAAGTAGAATTTGAGCTGAGCCTTGTAGGAAGCCAGGCAAGCAAAATCAAAGTCCCAAACAATTAAGCATAAATTTGCCACTAGTTACATTTAAAAATTTATCAACATCCAAACACCCATAATAGATTATGAATTGCTTTCTTATTAATTTTTTAATTTACAAAAATAAAATTTCTTCCCTCTCAACTCACCAGCATTAAAAAGGAAAAGTAAACAAAACTCTTGTAACAAAGATGCACATAATCAATCAAAACAAATGCCTCCATTGACCATATAAAAATCATATCTCATTGTGCACTGTGTCAGGCGGTGTGTGTTTCATGATTAGTCCTCTGGAGTTATGGCTGCTCACTACATGGATCAAAGTACTTAAAGCTTTCAAAGTTGTAAGTTTTACAGTGTTGCTGTGATTGTATAAATTGTTTTCCTTGTTTTGCTTACTTCTCTCTGCATAGCTTCATATAGATTTTCCCAGGTTTCACTGAAACTGTGCATTACATCATTTCTTATGGTAGAGCAGTATTCCATTACATTCCTAATGCATATTTGTTTAGGCATTCCCCAATTAATGGGCGTCTCCTTGGCTTTCAGTTCTTTGCTACTACAAAAACCTCTCTAGATTTTAGTGACTTTTTGGCCATCCTTCCTAATTGTTTTACACAGTGGCCGAACCAATTCACAGTTCCACCAAGAGTGTACCTGTTTTCCTGCAGTCCTTCACAATCTTTGTCATTTCCCCTTTTTGTCAGCTTTGCCAGTATTATAGTTGTGAGGTAGAACCTCAAATTTCCTTTAATCTTGTCTAATTATTGGTGATTTGTAGTACATGGAGGGGAGTAAGATTACTGGAAAGGTAGGAAGGAGCAAGTTTATGGAAAGCTTTAAAAGAGGAAGATTTTTTTAGGTTTTATCCTGGTAATAATAGGGAGTTGGAGTTTATTATATAGCAGGGTGACCTGGTCAGACCTGAGCTTAAGGGAGATCAGTTTGACAACTGAGTAGAGGATGGACATTTATCTGGCATCAATGTGAATGTAATTGTAAAGGACAAATTAAGAAGCCATCAGAATTAATGGAAAATAGAGAGAGATTTGAGGCCAGGAGACCAAGCAGTAGGCTAGTGCAATTAAACAGAAATTAGGGGTTGAGGGCCTTTGAGGAATGGCATTATCAGAGGAGGGAAGGGGCTGGTGGGAGCATGAAAGGCTTAGGGTAATACCTAGGTTTCAAGCCTGGGAGAGTGGGAGGACAATAGTACCCTTGACAGTAAATAGGAAAGTTAGGAAGAGGGTAGGATTTGGGGTGGGGGGAAGGTAACAAATTCGGTTTTGGACATATTGAGTTTAAGATTCTGAGACATTCAGTTTGAGATGCCCAAAAGGCAGATGTAGATACAAGACTGAATGTCAGGAAAGAGGTTAGAAATGAACAAATAGGTAATAGAAAATTGGAAAAAAATCGAGTAGCTGGGAAGTAAGGAAGTGGAGGAAGCCTTATTTAGACCAGTACACTGAAAAGACTGTTAGGTAAAAGACATAAAAATATCAAATTGCTTACCATCTCAGGGAAGGGGTATGGGAGGGGAGGAAGAGAATTTGGAACTCAAAGTTTTTGTTTTTGTTTTTAAATTTTATTTTATTATTATTATTTTTTAATGTTTTACAATCACTGCCATAAAATTAAGATTTTATCCCCCCCACACCTGCCCCCCACTACCCTCCTCCCTCCCCACAACAGCATACAATTCTGTATAGGTTCTACATATACTTTCCTATTGAGTACATTTTCACTATAGTCATGCTATGTAGTCCAACTAAAATAAATGGAAGAAATCATATAACAAATCAAAACATGATACACAAACACACATACACATACACACAAACATGATCTGCTACATTCTGCAAATGACTTCCATATTTCTTTCTCTGAGTGTGGAAGGCGTTTTGCCTTAGAAAACCACCATTGGGATTTTTTTTTTTAAATAAGTTCTTGCGCTATTACGAAATTCCAAGTCTACCAGAAAAAACTCTTGCACACTGTGGTCCTTGCTGTGCACAAAGTTCTCCTGGTTCTGGTCCTTTCACTCAGTATCAGATCATATAAGTCCTTCCAGGCCTCTCTGAAATCTTCTTGTTCATCATTTCTTATGGCACAATAGTACTCCATTACATTCATATACCATAATTTATTCAGCCATTCCCCAGTTGATGGGCATCCCCTTGACTTCCAGTTTTTGGCAACTACATAGAGTGCTGCTATAAATATTTTTGTACATGTGGGACCCTTTCTGATTTTTATGATCTCTTGGGGATACAGTCCTAGTAGCGATATTGCTGGGTCAAAGGGTATGCACATTTTTGTAGCCCTTTGGGCATAGGAACTCAAAGTTTTTAAAAAATGAATGTTAAAAATGGTTTATTACATGTAATTGGGAAAAATAAAGTATTATTCAAAAAAAGTAAGAATAGGATATAAGATAGATGGAGCTTTAGGGACAAATATGGTATCTATTCCCCTTCTCTCTCCCTCCCCTCCCCCCATAAGACTCATGCTTATTTTTAGGTATAGGGGAATGAGCCTAGGAGGAAATAAAATGAAGATGGAGAGAAATTTAGCAAATTCAATTCAAGCACCATTTATTAAGCAACTATGTTTAAGGTAGCATATTAGGGGCTAGAGTTACAAAGATGAAAAAATGATACAATTTGGTTGGTAGGGATATGTACTGTAATAAGTATAATACAAAGTAGGGCATGGTAGAGACAAAGATCTGAAAGGCAGAGATAAAGAAGGAATGCATTCCAGATGTGGAGGGTGGATATACATGTGTAGTGGTAAAAAATGGCATTTCCAGCTTGGGAAACAATAGTGCAGTTTGGTTGGAATATAGTGTCTGAAGGGGAATGATGTGAAGTAAAAGTGGAGAGGCCAGTGGAAGCCAGACTGTTTGGGCCCAGAATGGTACGCTGATGTATTTGCAATTTACCCTATCGGAAAAGGCATCCATTGGATGTTTTTGAGTAGGGCAGTGTTGATCATTTTGTCACTTGTATGAAGGTGGCACTAGAGAGAAGAGGCACAGAAATAAGGAGACCAATTAGGAGGCTCCTCTAGCAGTGGAGGCAAAAGGTGATGAAGATAATAATGAGGCAGTGCTAGTACAAGCAGAGAAGAGGGGACCTATGTGAGAGAGAATGGGCAAATGGAATCTATAGAATTTGGCAACAGATTAAATGTGGGGTGGTATAAGGACGTTAAGAATCAGAGATGACTTGAGATTTTGAGACTGGGTGACAAAAGATGGTGGCTTCAACAGGAATAGGGAAGTTGGGCAGGAGGACTGAGTTTTGTAGGGGTTATTAGTTTAGTTTTAGAGATGTTAATTTTGACATCACAGTCAATATCTTGGTAGACTTGGCAGTTGAAAGTTGGGATTGGTGTTGGATAGATTCTGAGTTTATCTGCATAAAAGTGAGTTTTGAGTTTATGGAATGAATGAGATTAGCAAGGGAGAAAATGTAGAGGACTGTTGATAGGCCCTTGGGAATCACTCACTCTTAGGGGTGAGAGGATAATAAACCAGTGAAAGAAAAAGCAATTTGGAGGTCGGACCAGTTTTAGAGCAGTGAATTGGAAGTCAAGGGAAAAGGGAATATTCAGGGAGAGTCAGGTGTACACCATGTCAGATGCTGTAGGAAAGTTTGAAATGCATGAAGAATATGAATAGATTTGGAAGGGGGAACATTGTGGGAGAGATTAAAGATGTCCAGAGTACTATAACCCCCCACAGGTCTGCAACTCTGTGTGTGTGTGTGTGTGTGTGTGTGTGTGTGTGTGTGTGTGTGTTTATAGTAATCCTTGAAATATTGGCTGAATTAAATTGAGAGCACAGAGGGAAGAGTCACATAAAGGAATATGGACATATTTTTTCTCTGATAACAGGAATAGAGGAATTTGGTCATATAAAAAATAATGCTATACATTTTAAAAGTCAGATCCCAGGTTAAGTATCTGTACACTATCCACAAGCTGCTTGGGTCACTGACAGTAAAATGCTGTGCCCAGTGTCTCATACATACATATGTATTATCTATATGTCTGTCTGTCTGTCTGTCTGCCTTTATCTTACCTTACCTTCCTCTCTCACAGAGTAGCTGTGAAGAAAGTGCTTTACAGGCCTTTAAATTTAGTACAAATATGAATTACTATTTTCACATGGATTATCTTGATTGATTATTTTGACAGTCCTGTAAGCAGAATACATATTATCATTTTTTAGAAAAATGTAAGAGAGGGAAGGTAGAGAGCTGGTAGCATGAAAGTTCCAAACTTTTTAGTGAAGTTAGAATAGGGTCTTTGGTTGAGTGAGGATAGGACAGGAGGATTAAGAGAATTTTTTTCTTGGTATTTAAAATAAAAGACATCCTAGAATTCTGAGATTAAGAAGCCTTGTATGAACCACCAGAACTAGGAAAACTATCATACACACATACACATGCATGCACAAACAATTCCCTAACAAAACTGAATGCTGTGTAACGTAATGACTAGTAGTTGACCCTGAAGAAAAGTTGAGCTCATTCCCACCTTTGCAGAGGTAGAGGACTACAAGTGCAGAATATTGCACATACTGTTAGTCTTGATATGTTGGGTAGCTTTGCTGAACTGGTTATCTTTTTTATTTCCCTTTTCATTCTTTAATATAGGTCATGACTGTCTGAGTATGTTAAGGGGAAGGGAAATGCTTGGAAATGAAGGGGACATAAAAACAGAAAACATCAATAAAAAGAAAAAAGTTAAACTAAAAAAAAGACCACAGGAAGCATTCTACAATTCTATTGAATTGAATATCTCTGTAGTACATAGAGTGCTTGGCCTGGAGCCAGGAAGATTTGCCTTTCTGAGTTCAAATCCAGCCTCAGATACTCACTAGCTGTGTGACCCTGGGCAAGTCACTTAACTCTATTTACCTCAGTTGCCTCATCTGTAAAATGAGCTAGAAAAGGAAATGGCAAACCACTCCAGTGTCTTTGCCAAGAAAACCCCAATCGGGGTAATGAAGAGTTGGGCATGGCTGAAAATGACTGAACAACAACAACTCCTCTCTTTCAATTGCCTCTGTGTCTCTGGGTGAAGGTGTTTTATTAGTTCAGGAAACACCAGGACTTCCTTTATTTTCAAGGTTTTTATGATTGTTCTTTTTGCTCACCTCCTGGCAAAAGCTTTGTTTTCTCTTCAGGGAATCTAAAAATGCATTAGCCATGGATTTATGCCAAACTTTTGATTATTCTAGGCATCTTCTACTTTGTATTTTCTGTAAGTCACTAAAGCATTAATTTGAAAACTATGATTTTCTCTTGTGTTGTTATTGGACCAACTGGTAGCATTCTGTGCTTCATTTGGTGCTCTTTCTATGTCTCTATTCAATTTAATTTCATTAAAAGACTTTTTATTGAATGTTTACTAGATGCAGTACTGTCAAAGGTGCTGCTCTTATTATGCTTAGGAAGCACACAATGTAGTTGGATGCAGTAAGAACTGAAAGAGATCCAAGAGTCTTAGTAGACTTGCAAGCTCGATATGAATTAGCAGTATGATATGACAGCCTTAAAAACTAGTTCAATCTTGGCCATAGATTAAAGGAATAGGGAGGTGATAGTCTTTCAGTTCTTTTCCTTTTCAGACCTCATTTGGAGTATTGCATTCAGTTCTGAAGATCACAGTTTAAGAAGGACATTGTTAACCCACAGAGTGTCCAGAGGAGGGCAACTAGGGTAGTGGAAAGCCATGAATGTACATCATATGAGGAGGATTGGTTGAAGGAATTGGGCTTATTTAACTTGGAAAAGAGGAGACTCATCGGGACTTGAAGGGCCTGTGTGTGTGTGTGTGTGTGTGTGTGTGTGTGTGTGTGTGTGTGTGTGTGTGTATGTGTGTGTGTGTGAGAGAGAGAGAGAGAGAGAGAAAGAGAGAGAGAGAAAGAGAGAGAGAGAGAAAGTTTTTTGTTCTGTTTGCCTCCACAGGTAGAGTTATAAAGAGAGCAAGTTAGGCTTCATCTCAGGAAAAACTTCCCAATAATTAAAGGAGCCCCAAAGTGAAAATGGGTTGCCTTGAGAAGCAGTGGGGTCTCTCACCTTGGGCATATTCAGGAGAAGCTGAACCACTTTTTATTTGGTATGTGAAAGAGGGAATTCCTTTTGTGTTTGTGTTGGCTAGTGGCTGCTGGCCTTTTCATTCTCAGATACTATGGTTCTTCTGACGACAAAGTCAGTGAAAACTACACTGGAAGGCAGACCAGAAGCGAAGTCTCTATCTTAGTAGTTTCTATTCATTTTGATGAACTAGTTTTTTTCCTATAGAATCACTAATCACTAAACACTTTTAATCTCCCTTCCATTACATAAAAACTGTAAGTGAGATGTGAACCAAGGTGCTCTGGGGATTCAGAGGTAGGAAAGCTTTCACATCATGTTGCAGGAAAAGTCTTCATGAAGAAAGTCACATTTGACAAACAGGATTTCAGTAAACAGAAATAATTGGGGGAAGACATGTAGCAAGCCTCTCATTGTCTGGTAATGAGTTTATCATTGTCATTCACTTCCTGTATTTTTTTGAATTCTTCAATTTACTTTAAAAAGCAAGATGGGTCCTAAAAATTTGAAGACAAAAAAACGTTCTATTTCCAGTGTGTTTGTTGAGCCAAATATAAAACATTTGATGAAGTCTAGCATCCTGAATTTGGGGGAGTAAAGAAAGAGTTTATTTTTAAAGCTAGAGCCATACTGATCTAGAATGATTTATATACTTGCAGAGCATTGTCTCAAAGAATGCACTACAGTATCGAGGGAATTCCCAGCATGATGCCCAGGAGTTTCTGCTATGGCTTTTGGACCGTGTGCATGAAGATCTCAACAATTTTGTGAAACAGAGCGGCCGACCTCCCCTGAAGGTAAGGGAATTTATTTGTTTCTCTTTCTGTTCTTTTGATTGGAGGTCTAGTTTTTTTTTTTTTAAAGTACCTGGATGTAACAAATATACAAGAAGAAGGTTAGAAGGAAAGCCCGTCCTTCCAAATTGTTGCATTATTTTTTGCAGAGTTTGCATTTAGTTAAATCAATACAATGGAGTAAAAAGATCTGGATAAGCTGTAAAATATATGCGCAAATAGTGAAGGCATTTCATATGCCTACAACTGTTCTTGAAACAGTAGAGGATTAAAGAGATGTTTAAGTATCAGATCAGTAAACAAATCAATGAAAATATGAAGTAGTATGCCTATGACTAACTGTCAGAGTAAGTGATAGAGGTGATTCATGCTGCTTGTGAACTGAGTTTGTCCTTGCAACCTTGGAAGATACAGGGTTTGACCTAGGCCCTAAAGCAGAGGAAAGATGTATGTTCATGGATAGGAAAAGGGGATAGCATTCCAGGTAGGGGAAACTCTGAACAAAGGTAAGGATCTAGGAAAGATAACAGTCTATTTGAGAAGAGAGATGGTGAATAAACCAGTGTGGATTTCCATCTCATTAGCCGTTTTTACTTAGGTGATCAATGATGAAATTCAATAAACAAGTATCTTTCACTAGGACTTCTGGAGCCAGGAAGGCCTAAATTCAAATCTTGCCTTACGTACTTAACAAGTCAGTTATGACCTCTCTCTCTCATTTCTATCATCTCTAAAATGAGGATAATTACAGCACCTACTTAACAGGGTTATTGTTATCAAATGGGATATTTTAAAAAATGCACACCAATCTTAAAGTGCTCTGTAAGTGTTGACTGATATTATCCTTATTCTTACTGTTTCTGACATATATCCTTCTGTAGAAATTTAGAAAATATTTGTGAATTTTAAAAGCTAACCTCTAGGGAAGAATTGATATTTCCAGTTTAGAGACTTGTGCTTTCTTTTTCAGCCTCCATTAGAAGATGATGTAGTGCCTGAGGGACCTTCCTTTCCAGTCAGTAGCACATTTGTACAAGAACTTTTTCAAGCCCAGTACAGGTATAGTACGTCGTGAGCTTTGTGGAACGCATGGCAGTATATGGAACCGCTGTTGTATATAGGACAATGAGCCTCTTTTAATCCCTGCAGGGGGAGGAAAGCTTCATGTGATACACACTAACAATTAGCTACACAGCCCTCTGTTTTGTTCTTTTAGTCTGGTGGTAGCTGATTCTTTGTTCTTTGCGAATATAGGAACATAAGAAATTTAACACTGTGTCAGTCCTGTGGTCCATCCATCTCTGGTAGTGGTGAACATTGGAGAATGTTTGTGTGGGAGGATACAACTTTCCATCAGGTCCCTAACTTCAAAGACTGGGAATGTATACTTCCTGATATTTTAATTTCCCATTATATTGAATTTACTTAGTCCCTCCTCCCTTAAAAAAAGAAGGCACAAAACTATATTTATAGTTGATGTCAACAATTGGGATAATGACCTTCATATATTTAATGGTATACCTGCTGTGAAAAGTTATATAGTCCCCCCTGCTTTGGATCCCGCTAAATTACATCTCTGTACACAGCATTCTCACCACTGGTGAAGATTTGTACCATTTGATACACTGTAGCTAAAGCATTCCATTTAAAAATGAAACTGAAAGCGATTACAGTGGATCTTTTCTTTGAGGAGGGAGTTTGGATAGAATGTATCAATTGCTGGCTTTATCTGCATGTACATATGCATATGAATATAAGTACAGCTACAGTTATAAATATATATTTATATTTGTACACACATACATATGGATACATATCAAATTAACATTAGTAGAAGATGCTGCCTTGGCCATAGAAATAATCTTTTATTTAAGACAGGTTTCTATCTGTGAAATGTTGACACATTTCCTTAGTGCACATACAGTGATTTGTTGTTTGTAGATCTGATTATTTTGTTTGTTTTGTTCTTTTAAGCCTTTTTGTCTTTTCCTCTTAGCTTTGAAAATAACCTGGTTTACTTTGGAGATTCTGGTTCAGGTCTTGTTCCACTTACTGCTCTCTTCTAATCTTTTAACTTGAGCACTTGTCATTCCTTAGTTCTCACTGTGGGGTCTCCCCTGCCATAAACAAAATCCTACAGCAAACAGCAAGTTCAATAACTAAGACTGAAAATATCCACATAATGTTTTCGTAAAATTTGTGCATTTAAATATATCTCATAAATTAGATAAATGTGCTTTGTAAATAATAAAAGTGCTATATATTTAAAATATTATAATGATTATTAAAATATCATTGTATCATGAAATGTTAATAGATAAATAACGAAATAATCCACCATAGAGATTGATGAAATGAAGAAGTGAAAAATACAGGACTTTTCTTTCAGTTGAGTTACATTAAGATCCTCAATATTTTGTTAATAATGGACTACTGGGGAAAATGGGGAAATTACTTTGTTACATAGCACATATGTTATACTATTTTGTAAACTAGGCTTCTATCTTCCTCTCTGTTGGGGAATCTTCCCTCAGTTACCTGGTGATCTAATATAGGAAGTTAGGGAGTAACTGATGTTTACACTACCAACTAATTTTTTCTTCCTTAAGGGAAGTTTGGCACTTACCAACAAATTTTAAATTGGTGGAATATCTGTGGGAATGTTGTTTGATGGCTACTTCAGGCGACTGTTCCTCTCTGCCCCCAAATTAGCTTCTTACTGGGAAGAGGAGAAGGAATCGACTGCCTGAGGCAACTTCCCTTCCTTTCACAAGTAGCTTTTCACCACCATGAAAACTAGAATAGAGAGTCTGGAACATCATTCATGCCTGGAATGAAGAACTTCTCCGATGTGTGGATTTACTGATACTCTGTCTTAAGGAAGTTACTGTGTTTCTAATGATTGAAACTAAGTCCTTCTAGGAGAAAAGACTAATCTTAAAAGTTGTTTCTTTACTTCTTCCTAAATTATTTATTTGTGAGCTACTCGTGGTCTTTTTTTATTATTAATCACTAGTTACTTGTTTCCTAGTTTTGACTTATAATTATGGAATCTTGTAGGTGGAAAGAATTTCAGGTCATTTAGTTAAACCTGTGCCTGACAAGAAATTCCCTTTACAATGTTCCCAGCAAGATTATCTAGCCCAGTCTTTTTTTTTTTTTTTTGGAGGCAAGTGGGGTTAAGTGACTTGCCCAGGCTCACACAACTAGTAAGTGTCTGAGGCCAAATTTGAACTCAGTTCTTCCAGACTCCAGGGCTGATACTATATCCACTGTGCCACCTAGTTGCTCCTAGCTCAGTCCTGAAGACTCCACTGATAGAAAACTTTCCCCTAAGTTAGCATATTCCAAGTTTGGACAACTGCAGACTGTCAGCAAGTTTTCCCATTATATCTAGCCAAAGCCTACTTTTCAGCAACTTCTACTCATAGTTTTTTCTTACAAAGCCAAGCAAAACAAAGCTAATCCCTTTTCTACATGACAACCTATCATATATTGAAAGGAAGTTATCATGTCTTTCTTAAGTTTTTTTTCCTGCCTGGAGAGAAGCCAACATCTCCAGTTCCTCCAAACAAATCCTTTTATGACATGTTTTTGGTTCTGAGTTGACTTATCATCCTAGTCACCCTTCTCTCTAGATCCTCCAGCATTTAGGAACCTGATTATGGTATTTTAGGGCAAAATATAGCATGATTATTATGTCCTTCATCCTGGACACTATTTTTCTCCCAATATGGCATAAGATTGAATTTGATTTTTTTTGACATTGTATTCTTGACTGAGTCTATTAAACCGCCCAGGTCTTTAAAATTTTTTAAATTTAATTTATTTCAGTGAGCCAAAAAATCTATTTTCTCATCCACTTTCTCCATTAAGAAACAAAACAATACCCTGTAACAGATATACATGTTCCAAACAAACACCCACATTGGCCATGTCCAGAAAATATGTCATTCTGTACCCTAAGAATATCACCTCTTTGGTAGAACATAGATAGCATGCTTAATTATTAGTTCCTTGGAATTATGGTTGGCTGTTATATTGATCAAAGTTCTTAAGGCTTTCAAATATGTTTATCATGTCATTGTTACTGTATAAAATAATTGCCTACTCTGTATCAGTTCATAAAAGTCTTCTAAGTTTTCTCTGAAACTATCCCTTCCATCATTCCTTACAGATCACAGGTCTTTTTCTTTTCTTTGTTTCTTTTCCTTTCCTTTTCTTCTTTCCTTCCTTTTTTTTTAAATGAGAGCTATTACATAGCTATATCTTTCCCATCTTGTGCTTGGGATTGTTTTCTTTGAGCCAATGTCAGATTTATATTAATCCCTATTAAATCTTAGGAGATTTGGTATACCCTTATAGCTTATTGATCTCTTTTTGCATCTTTACCAGACTCTTTCTGCCCTACCCTTTTGTGTTATGTTCAAATTTGGTAAGCATGCCTTAAGGACAGAACCCTTTGGGAGCTCTACAAGAACACTCCCTCTGAGTTGACTTTGAACCATGAATGACTGTTTTTTTTTTGGCCCAGCCATTTATTCAGTTCTGAAATCATCTATCTTTACTTTCATTTAGTCCATCTTATTCACAATAGTCTGAGAGACTTTATACAGTACCTGCTAAAATTCAAGCATACTATGTTTATGGAATTTCCTTGATTTGCCAGTCTAGTAGCACTGCCCAAAAAACCCAAAACAAAACAAAAAAAGAGATAATGTTGATCTGGCATGCCCCTTTTTTGATGAAGCTATGCTGGCCTTCAGGGATCACCTTTTTTCCTTTCTAAATGCCCCATAATTCATCATCTTAATAACACATACTAGAATTTTTCTAGGAAATTGACTTTAAGTTCACTGGCCTATGGTTTGAATGATTTTCCTAGCTTGAAATCCATTTTATTTGACAGAGGAAACAGAAACAAAATAAAAGTTTACTGTTCATACCTTTTGTCAGTAGTTTATCATCATTGTCTCATCTCCCCAGAACGGAATTCCTACTGCTTCTCTGGGTATCTTCCTGCTTTCCATGAATCTTTTAAAAATATCCTTCTTTTGTCTTTAGAATTCATGATAAAACTCATCTTCTGTGGTTTAGCATGCTGATATTATTCTCATAGTATTGTACTGTTTTCCATGTTAATTTATCTACTCATGCTTCCATCTTCCATACATATCTTTTTAAACTTATCTGATTTAATCAGTAAGTAACTTGTGTAGTCACATGCATGTCTAGTACCTCTCCCCTTCCTTTGTTTATTGGAAGTATTTTGTATCCGTATCATCAAAATTTCATTCTTGTGGGCTTCCCATTCTTATTGGATCTGACTTCCTTTGTAGAATTGTAGATGAATACAATCTTACCTCTTCTTTCTTGGAGATCTTTGGTTTGAAGGTAAAATTGATTTGAATATTTCCAAAATATCTAAAGCTCTGGACCATTATTGTTGAATTTCTGAGGAGTGGAATAATTTCAATATTAGATCAATTTTGTTCATCATTATTAAATGCTTACTACAGGCAGGGCTTTGCTGGTGGAATGGAGAGGCTGCTGTGAGAAAGAAAGAGCTGTAACCCGCATCTCTGCCTTTGGGGAGTTAATCTCATAGGAGAGATAAGCCAAATACATGAATAATTATAGTTTAAGTGCCAGAAGATAGAGGCACAACAAAATACTTTGGAGAAGGGAGAGATACCATCTGATAGGGAGGAATATCTCACAAATGTTTATGAACAGTGTTCTGTGTGGCTTAGCTACATGTAAAAACAGAGTTGGTTTTCTTGATTCCCTTCCCTGTCCCTCCTTTTAAACATTTGAATTTTGACATCATAGTAATTTTATGTGATGATATTTGATGAATAGTGACCTAGTGTTATAGTTACTGAGTTTCTATGAAAGATTTATTATACATATGTGTGCTTTTGCTCATATCTGATATATATCATATATATCTGACATAATAAATAATATTAAATCATATCTGATTTAGAAAAACTAAAACCCTAGAATAAGAGTGTTTTCATTACTGTCCCCCCCCTCCCCCTTTTTGACTGCTTAATGAAAGGGGATCTTCTGCGTACTGGGACTAAGTTCTAACAATGTTGCTCTGTCTCATGCTTTTGTTTTTGAAGATCTTCTCTGACTTGTCCTCATTGCCAGAAGCAGAGTAACACTTTTGATCCTTTCCTCTGCATCTCCTTGCCCATTCCTCTGCCCCACACAAGGTAAGAATGGAGCTGATTTCACCAAGACTGTTTATGTAGTGTGTCGTCCGTCTTTCTCCCTTCCCCAATACTGACGTTGGCCAGGAGAATACAGCACAAGAAACAGGGTTCTGGACTAAGTTAAGACATTCTTTAATAAACCCTTGAAGAATTATTTCTCTACATTTACAGGGTGTACAGATCTTGGTGGTAGTTACATGAGGGCTGGAAGCTATTCTGTTCAATTAGTCCTTGCTGGGCATGTTGTCTGTCGAGTGGAGAAGACCATGGCCAGTCAGTTGGCCAAACATTTGTTAATCTTCTACTGTGTTCTAGGTGGTATGCTTGATGCTGGGGATAAAAAGACAAAAATGAATCATTGCCTGCCCCCAGGAATCATAACCCTGTTGAGGAAACAACACATACACTTAGAAATAAATACAAAATACCTACAAAGTGAAGCAACTGTGAAGCAATTTCTATCAGGTAGAGGGGAGACACTGGTGTCTAGTGGAATCGGTGGCTCCCTTTTGTATACTATCCTATTAGTAAAATCAGTCTTTGTAGAATACCTTTTCTTGAGGTCAAACCATTATTTGAACTATCTAGATCCAAAGAAGTTACTCTGTTTGGTTTGCAAATAGTAAGTGGTCTGGAGGTAGATTCACCATTGAGTCAGCTCAGGTCAGATTTGTTTATTATAGGTGTTAGCTGAAATGTGAACAACCTGCCTAAAGGAAAGACTCAACTTTGATCTGTGCAGGCCTCTCTATGTCACAGTCGTGTATCAAGGAAAATGCTCTCACTGCATGAGAATCGGGGTGGCTGTGCCTCTGTCTGGGACTGTAGCTAAGCTTCGGGAAGCAGTGTCTGTGGAAACTAAGATCCCTACTGATCAGGTAAGGAGGAACATTGCCCATGTGCCTGAAATTTCTTTTAATCTGTCACCCCTCAGTTAAGTGGTTAGTATTATTTTAGTATTTTTAAGTATTTTTATGCCCAATATAGAAATGGATTTTTAAAAAAATCACTACATCATTGGGGGAGGGATATTTCAAGACGATGTTGACCAATATCTTATTTTTTGTTTGTTTTAGTTACATACACCCTCCCCCCCACATCTTTTGAAGAAATATAAACAAGATGAGAGATTTTGTTACAGGTTTTACCAAAGTCTAAAAGTCTCCTGGGAATATGGAAACAAAAACTCCTAATGAGTCCAAATTACTTTATAATCATTCTTGTTTATTCTCAAGGAGATATGAAATCAATAAAAGTATTATCCCAATGTTAGCCAACAAACAGGCTTGTTTCTTATATATTGCCTAGTGATTCACCCAATAGCTAAAGCAAATCAGTTTTCAAATTGGTAAAGAGTGGTGGTTGTAGGGGAAGCCTACTATCACTCATTACGGTTGAATGCTTTTCTCTTTAGCCAAGTACTTGAACTGATAATTTGGATCAGAATTCCTTGACCTTTTTAGGTGGAGACAAATAAATGGAAATTGTCAATGCTTTTTATGTAAATCTTCCATGTAGTAGTCTCTTTAAATCGAATCAAACTAGTTTTAGCCTGTTTTTAACTAAACACGTCCTTTGGATGTAGTTCATAAGCATTTACTGCTCTGATTTCAATAATAGTTTCTTATTTGAGATTTACTAAGTACTTTCTGACAAAATTTCTGTGATGCAGGTCACACAAGTCTAAGCCTCATTTTACAGAAGGGAAACTGAGACTCACAAAGGCTAAGAACTGGGATGTAAGCTTGGGTCTTCTGACTTCAAAAAAACATTTCTTACCATGATACTACATTGCTTCTCCTGAGAAATATTTCCATTTTAGGATTTACTAAGATACGTCAAGTTTTAAACTTCCTTTTCCCTGAGAGTTTCTGGAAACCATGTTGTCGTCAGTTTGATAATAAAAATGTTTTGCACCCTGATCTCATGGGACTTCATTTGAGAAGTAATTGTGATAAGGCAAACACCATGAGTGCCGATTATTGCCTTAACATAATAATTTCTTAGTTTCTCTAAGGTTGTAGAATTATAGATTTTCAGATGCAAGGTTGTAATGATGAAAATAATGTTCTTTTAAAGTTATTTCCCTTAATCCTTCTCCTGTCTACCAAGTTCAGAGGTTCTGTAGTTAAGAGAGAAGATTTTTTAACATGGGGATGGGTGAGAACCAGCCATCCCCAACTGAGAAACTCTTAGCCTGATTGAGTGGGAATTCTAATGACTCTCTCATACCCCAGTAACCCTTGGATATGGGTGGTGTATCACCAGGTTTGCCCTCCTTGATTTCTGATTATCCTCCTTTCCGGTGAAGGATACCTGACTGAATACTTTCCCACAAATGATACATATAACCCTGAGGAAACCGCATAGTATAGCAAAAAGATCACTAGATGTAGAAATTAGGAGACCTGGTTTTAAATCTCACCTCTGTCACTAACCAGCTGTGTAACCTTAGGCAAAGTATTTAGCCATTGAGGCTTCTACTGCTCCTCCCATGCCCCCCATTCTCCCAAATTAACTTATTGGCCTAGGTGGGCTCTGAGGTTTCTTCCAACTCTAAAATTCTATGACCATATTACTTTAGAGCAATGTACACATCCTGAAATTAGAGTACACCATGCCAGCATTTTCTTAAAAGTGCCTAGGGATTTTTCCCTTCTAAATTGTGCTCATTGAAGAAATGGTTTGTGGAACTGTGTGTTCTTTTACTGTGAGTTCTTTCAAAGATGCTTCTCTGCCAACTCGCGAAGATTTTTGTGGCTCTGCTTCCTAGTAGAATTGAGAGGTCAATTTCTGACTAACTCTATGGTTGTCTAACCATTTCCATTTCTCCTGTTTTTAGATTGTGTTAACGGAAATGTACTATGATGGCTTCCATCGCTCCTTTTGTGACACGGATGATCTGGAAACCGTGCATGAGAGTGACTGCATTTTTGCCTTTGAGACTCCAGAGATATTTAGACCTGAAGGAATTCTCAGTCAAAGAGGTAAATGATTAGGTTTTTACGCAATAATACTTTCAAATGACTTTTAAATGTTTTGATTAGCCATTGGCTATTGTATCTTCTTAAAGTGTGGTATATTGTAAAGTAATAGGTTTGACATGGGTAGTGTTTCCTACAGTACCGACTTGCTTCGTTATTTGATTTTTTCCCATTAGGATTGTCCTTTTTTGAGTCAGGTCTAGAGATACATCCTCACCGGATTGATTCAGTTACTGAGACGTAATTTGCAGGGTCTCTGGGCAATGCCAGGAGAAATATGTGATACGGTATTCTCCTTATTTTGTATATGACAAGAAAATAATAGGGAGAGTGATTAGGTTCTAAATTCTAAAATATTTGTCTGCTGGGCTTGGTACCTGTTTCTAAGAAATAAACACATGGCACTTTGCTGCTGGCACAGAGCTACTTATTATGCCACTGGTTTTTTTCTTTTTTTTTTTACGAAATGTGCATCTGAGAAGATCTTCCAACAGCAGATGGTGGATTCTAGGTCTCTCTCTCTGATGGTCAGGAAGGCTGTTGTCTTGGCAGCTATTGTAATATCCTTGGGGATCTTTCTAGGGGTTACATGTTCTCTGTAAAAATGAAATGTTTGCTGCAGATCTTCTGGCATCACAGTAAGTACCTCAATTAAAAAAAAGAATATAAGAATTGCTAAACTCATTGGGAGTTTGAATATGTATGTTGTGGAATGGTTATTTTCCTTTACAGCAGTCTTAAAGGTTAAAAACATGCCCCCATGTATCCTAGTTTTCTTTAATAACTTTGACTTAAAAAAACAAAACACAAAATACCAGCACTTCAGAACTCAAACTCAGTCTGTCAAAAACTATGGTTATTTTCTTACCTAAGTCCAGCTTTCCTTCTGGCTTTCCTACCTGTCTTTAGTACTACGTTTCACTTAGTCTCCCAGGTTTGAAATCTTGGGATTTTCTTTGACTCTTTCCACTTACCCACATGTGATCAGTTACTTGTAATATTGACTTTATACAGTTATTGAGTGGCTTAAATGAAATAATGTCTGTAGAGCACTTTGTAAACCTTAAAATGCTTTTGAATTCTATATTTTATTATTTCCTCCCTTCCTCCCTTCCTTCCTCCCTCCCTCCCTTCCTTCCTTCCTTCCTTCCTTCCTTCCTTCCTTCCTTCCTTCCTTCCTTCCTTCCTCCCTCCCTCCCTCCCTCCCTCCCTCTCTCCCTTCCTTTCTTCCTTCCTTCCATCTTTCCTTCCTTCCTTTTTCTTTCTTCCTCACCAATGGTTTGTTTAAGTAGATTAGGTTAGAATTGCCTCAATTGAGAAGATAGGAGACACATTTGTATTCTAATTTGCTTTTGATCTTTGCTGTAGGAAGTCAGTGGTCTAATGGTACACAGACAGCTGATTCAGGAATGATTTCCATAGCAGTAAGAAGCTACCATCAGTGTCACTTTTGGGGGCACAGTGTTGTTTGATATTCTTCTTGAAGAAAGTATCCATGGGTATACAGGAATGAGGATTCTGTGTGGTTTATAAGTCTTTGGTTTTCCTTTCTTACTCCTGAATCATGTTTTCCAGTATATGCACGTACACAGATGCATACATGCACATTTACATGTATACACATATGCTGTTGTTGTGGTTTAGTGGTTTCAGTTGTGTCTGACTTTTTGTGACCCCATTTGGCCTTTTCTTGGCAAAGATACTGGTTTGCCGTTTCCTTCTCCAGCTTATTTTACAGATGAGGAAACTGAAGCAAGCAAGGTCACAGCTAGTAAATGTCTGAGGTCAGTTTTGAACTTGTGAAGATGAGTCTTCTAGACTCCAGGCCCGGAACTCTATCCACTGTGCCATCGAGCTGCCCTATATAAATTGTGTGTGTGTGTGTGTGTGTGTGTGATATGTGCATATATGTGTGTATGTATGTTTTAAATATACATTTATATATAGTATATATTTGCTGCCATGTCTTATGCGACCTTTGTGAAGTCTCAGGGCACTCTAAAGTACTTGTTGATTTAGCTTGAAGGATCTTACTGACTTCTTCATATCATTTCTTTACCTCTTCACTGACTGCTGCGGATGTTTAGTACACAGGGTGCCGTTTTTACGTTGCTCTTCTTGCAAATGCTTATCATGTGCATTGCAATTTGAAGTTGCCATCTAATGAAATGATGTTTCTTGTTGGCCTTGGAAATATGAGAAAACCAGCTCTGACAACTCCTTTATTTGTGTCTCCAAAGAGAACCTGTGAGCCATCTTTTTAATTATTTGCATCTTCTTTTTATCTTCTATTTTTCCATACATCAAGAAGGCTGAGATTGATATGCTCTAGATCTTCTAGTTGTAGGTCATTTAGTGTTTACAGATGGTTTGAAAATACTGTGATTTTTAACACCTTTTGCTTCTTTCTCTACCATTCTGACAACTTTCAGTGCAGAAGTAGAAGTGAAAAGGCTTTTTTGGGGGGGAGTTAGTGTTTTTTTAATTTCAAAATGGGTTGTCATGAAATTTATCAAGTGGCTGAATAACTGGAAACTTTTGCCCTAGGCCAAGAGTCAGAAGGGGAGACCAGAGTGAGGGAGGAGAGGCTCAGGGAATCAGATTTAGAGCTAGAGGGGACCCTAGAAGACATCTGATCTAATCTCATTTTATGGGAAATAGTGACGATAATAGCTAATGTTTATATAACGTTTACTATGTGCCAGGCAGTGTTTAGTGCTTTGCAATTATTATGTCATTTGATTTTCACAACAGCTCTAGGAGAGAGATGCTTTTGTTATCCTCATTTTACAGATGAGGAAACTGAGGCAAACAGAAGTTAAGTGACTTGCCCAGGCTTACACAGCTTGTGTCTAAGGAAGGATTTGAACTCAGGTCTTCTTGACTCCAGGCCCAGTGCTCTGTCCACTGTACCACCAGCTGCCCTTGATGAGGGAATGGAAGCATAGAGAGGTTAAGTGACTGGCCCCAAATCCTACAGGTCATAAAGGACAGAAGTAAGATTCAGACTCAGGTTCTCTGTCTCCAAATCCAAGGCTCCTCCCACTGCCCCTTATTGCCATCTATAGGAGTAGATCATCTGGTAGCTTCCAATCCAGCATGAATTTATTAAATGGCTACCTTGTGCATGTGTTGCAATTGGTGCTCGGGATAGGAAGACATGATCATTTGAAGCGAAAAAAACATTGATAAGTATGAGGTTCAGGAAAGACTTCCTGAAGAAAGCAGCACATGTACTGAGCTGTGAATGGAAGCCAGGGGTTCTGTGGAGGTGGAGGTAAGGGAGAGATGACTTTCTAGGCATAGAGACATCTTAGTTATTATTCCCACAGATGACAGAGAAAACATATTCAGTCAGGCAGAGAAACAGAAGAAAGATGTACAAAGGAAACTGAAGCAAGACAGAGTATCTAGAAGGGATGGGCTGTCAGCAGGCAGGCAGAAAGAGGTGAAAATTTAGTCAAGAACTCGGAAGCTCATACATGTTATATGATCTGAATCTTCCATCTGCCTGGGGGGAGAGATTAGCAGGATAGAATTACATTCAGTAGGGATGGAGAGGGGACCTTGTTGGAATCTAAAGACTAGGGTGGAGCAAACTTACACTTCCATAGGCCCTCATTCCTTTCCTTGGAGTTCTAGATACCTGGGAGCCCCAATTAACTCCAGTGGTCTTAGTTTCAACATATGCTGAAGTTTCAGAAATTCCTGAGAGTATTGGAGCAAGATAGCCTAAAGGAAAAAAAAATATTTAAATTTAATTTTCTCAGACCGTAGCAGGAGTGTTGGCCATCATGATCCTCTCCTATCATTCTCCAGAATATAGATCTGTAGATATTCCCCTACCCAAACAGTTCAGGGGTCATGCTGATACCATCTAAATTTGGTCATGCCTAGAGCAAAGTTAAACCATCACTGATTTTGTTCTGCCAAATGGCTTGCATACTGCTGTGTAGTCTTTCATACTTAGCTTGGCTTTTGGAAAGGAGTTATAGTCTGTTGTGGAAAATTATATCCCAGAGCCTTTCCAGCATGATAGACCCTGTCAGAGTTTATGATCTTCCATTATAACTTTCGAGAACCCAGGGCCATCCCTGGGCAAGGATGAGATACCTGAAAATTTATTTGTAGATACATTACCTTTTATCATTTGGGAATATTTGTGTCAGTTCAGAAGATCCATAATGAAAGATATTTTCTGCTTCTCCAGAGAGAGATATAATATACTAGAGGTGTGGAATGAAATGTATATTTTTAGATGGGAACAATATGCTGATTTTTTTTTTTGTTTGATTGCATTTATTTGTTACAATGGAGAGTTCTTTGGCAGGGTAGGGAAGAATCATTAGGAAGTCATTGTGATATTAAAAAGGAAAGGAATTTGGTATCTAATATTACCAGCCTGTTGGACAGGGTATTTTGAACAAGTATGCTAACAAAGATGGAAGATGTGAAGAGCTAGCTCCTTAACTTTAACGTCTTACCTGTTATGCCAAACTTAGCTTAGGGGCTATGAAGGGATCAAGAAAAATTGGCTTGAGGTTCAAGTGATAGCTCTTAGATCTTCATCTTAACCTACAGACCATAAATAAATTATGTCAAATTACTGTAATTAAGCTAAGCTACCCAGAAAATCCATTACTTGGCTAGAAATTCAAGGCAACAAAGTTATAATACCAGAAACTAGGTCAGCCACCCTACCACCCACATATCTGTAATCCATGTTACAGAACTAATCATCAGCTTTTCTTTAACAAAAATGCTTGCTACCTCTTCCTTACAATTTTTTTCTTTATTTTACTAAGAAACTTGGAGACTATAGTATCCTAAAATTACTTTATCTGTGTAGACTTTCTAGTAAAATTCTGTGTTGGGAAGTCAAGGCCTATCTAGCTGCTAGGCTCATAGTAGGGACACAGTGAGTTGAATAGAATATACATTGTTCACAATCCTATTCTTTTGTGCTTAATATGCTTCTCGGTGGTTTCTGTAGGACTATTATCTAGGTTTTAGGACTTTCCATTCCATGTTTTCTGTTGCCTTCCCACTCTCCCTTTGCTTACCATTCTATTCCAGATTCCTCCTTTCTCTTTGGCTTGATCTTAGTCTCTCAGGTGGTTCTATCCTCCTGTATGAAACTGAAGCAGAATGGTAATGGAGACTTCCACATAGAGCACTTCAAAGTCTGCAAAGTGCTTTCCCTACAAAATCTCTGTGAGGTAGATAGATAGACTAAATATTATCATACTCTCTTTTAAAAATAAAATGTTATTGATATCTTTTTATACATCAATGACATTTCTCCCAATATTCTTCTCCCTCTCACCTATAACAATGAATACTCTTTAAAGGAAAAAGAGGAAGAAGAGAAAAAAGTCAGCAAAAATGTTCAGTACATGGAAAACTTCTGAAAATAGATGCAGTGATTCATACCTGTGTACCTCCTTACCTCTGCAAAGGCTTTGGCAGGGTGGGGTGGGGTGAGGTGAGGGGCGGATGGGGAATACAGGTGGGAAGGTGTCTCCTTATACCTCTTCTTTGGGGCCATGATTATTCTTTATAATTCTGTAACATTCACTTTTAGTTGTTTTGATCCACTTTCAATGACTGTTCTTTCAATTGACTTCATAGTAGTCATTATAAATATTGTTTTCTTGGCTCTGCTGAATTTACTCAGCATCAGATATGTCCGTTTTTTGAATGAGGAAACTGATTTTCAGAGAGGTTTAACTTGCTAAGATGATAGAGCTAGCAAGTCTTTGTGTCAGGATTTCATCCCAAGTCTCCTTACTCCAAATCAGATTTCCTTTGTTCTACCACTTTGATTTCATTTAGTACCTTGCAATTTATCTGGTGTTAGCCCAGTCTAAGACTTTCTGTCTTGTTGAAAGTGTATCTACTAGGAGGATGTCTTTTATAATCAGTACTATTTCAGGTGAATCAAAATTTTCCTTCACTTAATTTAATCTGAGCTGTTTTGTTGATTCTACTAAATATTATAGGCCTTTTTTTTTTAAGTGGCCTTTGTTCTAGTGATGGATAGCCATGTTTCTTACTAGCTGTTATGTTTTTGTGCTTTAAGTAGGGAAAGGTAATGCCATTGTAGTGTTAATTTCCTCCAGATACCTGTTGTCATATTCTTATTTCCTTTTTATTTATGGTTTTATAAGTCAACCAACATTTTTGGCTTAGCATTTTGCTTTTTTTATAGGTGGGTTTTGGGAGAGGCAGAAGTTGATATTCCCCCCCCCCCCCATTTTGTGGGGAAATTCCTTTCCAAGGAATTTCTAAAGTTAAAACTAAAGTGAAAAATTCCAATTTTCAGTCTTCTGGGTCAAGAAGAAAGCCAGAATTAAGATAAAAAACTGTGCAACTAGGCACAATGAATAGAAGTTGTAGGAAGGCACATTCTGGATCATTATAAAGAAAAACTTCTTAACAGTTAGGTAAACAGCACTATGTCATTTGTGATCTTCAAGCGGATGCTTGATGGCCATTTGTTGGAGAGAAGAGAGTTATACAGACAGCTGTAGTTGAGTAGGTATGGGCCAGATTTGATAAACTCGGAAGTCCATTACAATTCTAAGATTCTGTGATTCTATGAAAGAAATACATTTTTCTTTCTTTTTAAAAAATGTGTTTACATGTTTTGTTATATATTTTAAGATTGTTTGAAAATTTTTTAACATTTATTTTTAAAAATTTTAACTTCCAAATTTTTTCCCACCCTTTACCCTTCCCCCTTTCCTTGAGAAGGCAAACAATATGGTATTGATTATACATGTGAAGTGATGTAAAATATATTCCCATATTAGCCATGATACAAAATAAAACGAACAAAACACCATGAAAAATAAAGAAAGTGAAAAAATTATGTTTCAATCTGCATTCAGAGTTCATCAGTTTTTTCTCTGGGGGTGGATAACATTTTTCATCATGGGTCCTTGGGAATTGTCTTGATTAGAGTTGCTAAGTCTTTCCCAGTTCATCATTGTTACAGTATTGCTATTACTGTGTACAATATTCTCCTGGTTCTGCTCATTTTTGCATCAGTTCATACAAGTCTTCTCAGGTTTTTCTGAAACCAACCTATGTGTCATTTCTTATAGAAATATAATAGTATTCCATCACAATCTTATAACACAACTTGTTCTGTCATTCCCCAGTTGATGGGTGTCTTCTCAATTTACAGTTCTTTGCTGTAAAAAGACCTGCTATAAATATTTTTGTATATATAAATCCTTTACCTTTTTCTTTGGTCTCTTCGGGATAACAGACCTAGTAGTGGTATTGGTAGATCAAAGGGTATGCACAGTTCCAAATTGAAGAACACATTTTTCTAAAAAATGTATTGCAACAATGGCCTTTGATTCCATTATTAGGTAAAATTCCTAAGTCATGTCTGGAATAAAAAAGAATGCTGAAGTGAGAGAAAAATGACCTGTTCTTATTCTACTTCAGGGATGCATCTAAACAACAACCTGAACAGCTTGAAGTTTGGCAGTGACCACCATAGAATATCTTCTCATGCACAGACAGCCACAAAACAAGGGAAGCCGGACCTGCCTTCCACAAGAACAGGAAATGACAAGATTGTTCTGCTTGTGTGTAATAGAGCATGCACTGGGCAACAGGGGAAAAGGTAAAACAGATCTATTTCTTATCAAATTAACCAATTTTAATTTTTTTTAAGTTTCTTTTTTCAATTTTTCAATTTCAATTTTTAAAAAGATCTTTTGGTCTAAGTATGGTTCCATCTAACAAGGTCCTGGGGAGATAAAGATTGCTTACTATATATACACCAGAGTATGATCTATTTTGACACCTATTATGATATAGGACATATGTTTACATATATGCCATGTGGAGACATAGAATTCCAACCACAACAAATCAACTAGAGTTTTGTTTTTTGTTTTTTTGCATAGAAATACTTTATTGTGATGGTTGATCCTGTCCTGCTGCTAATTACTCTATTGTAAATTCCCATAACATCCCTGTCTCTTAAGGCACTTACCACATTCAGTTTGTAGTGTAATTATTTGTGTATATATCTTATTTCTTCTATTAGGTTGTAAGCTCCATAAGGGCAAAGATTGTGTCATACTCCTTTTTATATCCCTCTGAACCCCAACCATGTTTAGTCTTGCATACAAGTATTTCAGAAATTTTGAATTTGAATTTTCAGAAAATTGAATTGGAAAGAGTCACTGGATAGCAGTGGGGTATTTAATGAGGTAGTCTATGCTTGGCTTTTATCACCGACCTCTGTGTTATTATTTGTAGAATGAGGGGATGTACTATATGATATATAATGTTCCTTCCCACTTTGATGGTTGATTAATTCCTCCTCAGCCCTTTATCCCTCACCTCTTTTATCAGTTATTATCCATACCAAGCCCCTTAAGGGTCTCTGCTGTTATGAATTGGAGTAGTTAGTTAACTATATGTGGGAGCTGAAAAGACCAAAAAAACTGTCTGATTAAGATCTGGCTGTCCTTTAAGCATCACTGGATCTATCATCTCTCTCCTAAACATGATCTAGATAAACATCTAGAGATGTTACTTATTAGATTTTTTTTCTTATTACCTTTTAGCTTGTACTTCTTAGCTTAGGAGTCTCAAACTGAAGTGAATTATTTAAAATTATTTTTTATAGCACTCTTCTATTTGGGTTGCTCTGACCAAAATTTTTACTTCTTTTCTTCAGACTTGTTAATCTGATTGCATAGTTGTCTGAGCAAAGAGACAAAGGGCTGCATATTCTACCTTAGAAAACTTCATACAGCTGGATCCTAAGTCATTCAAGCTCTATTGGGTTTTCCCTTTTATCCCTTCTCAATCCTTTCTGGGACAAACTCTTCCCAGGTTGTTATATTGTAAACTCCTTCTTCTGTGTTGCTGGATTATTGTTTTTGGCATATCCTGATCTCAGAGAAGATCTAGAAATGCCCCTATTTATTAGTAGACTGAATATGGCATAGCCTTTGGAACACACCTACTCTTATAAACCTCTAGAGGTTAAGGAGTTCTTAACTTTTTTTGTGTGTGTGTGTGATGGATGGATCCCTTCACAGAATAATGCCTTTAAATGCTTAAAATAAAGTACATAGGACTACAAAACAAATCAGTTATATTGAAATAAAGTTATAAAAAATTGAAAATAATTTACCGATTCCCATATTAACCCCTTTTCGAGCCTTTAGAACCCCTCAGAAGGAAGTGAATTCACTTTTCTTATGGAATTAGAGGTGTTCACATGTGAGCATCTAGTTATGATTGACATCTGGAGCTTAGGGTATGTCATACCTAGCAGGCAGAGAGGTTTTACTCTAAATTCAGTGAGCCTCTTTTTACCATGTTGTTCTTATGGACTCTGCCTTCCTTTTCATCCTGTTTTAGCTGTTTTTCAAAGATGTGACCTCTTTTCTGCCTGACCGCACCATACTTTGTTCATCCTTCTAGCCTTGTCTACTTCTCTGGTATTCAGTCTTCTTGTCTGCCCAGCTGCTTAACAAGGCAAGCTTCTGGTCTCAGTCTTTCCTTCCTGGTCCTTTCTCGCTTTGCCATGGCAGTCCCAAGATACCATTCTGGCCTATCACTTGTTACATGTAAACTAGAAATGGAAACTTTTCTTTCTACTGTTATCATGTCACTGAAACTGTGGAGCAGAGAGTGTGGTAATTCATGTTGAATTTTGTAGTTTCATTTCACATTTAAGTCTTGTCCTAAGAATAGTCCTATTCTGATTCCAGATAATGACTCAGGCCTAATAAAATAATAACACCTCATTTATATAGCATTTTAGGTTTTATATAATATTTTCCTCTCTATAACTCTGTGAGTTATATGGTTTACATATTATGGTCACTTTACGGCTGAGGAAATTCAAAATTTAGTGACTTAAATGACTTACTCATGGTAGTCTGTAGGACTAAGAGCTGTAGTATTAACCCTCCATATGCCAAATAAAAAACGTTTTGTTTTTCCTTAGATTCGGACAACCCTTTGTGCTACATTTAGAGAAGACAATAGCATGGGATCTCTTGCAAAAGGAGATTTTGGAGAAGATGCAGTATTTTTTGAGACCCACAGTTTGCATCCAGGTGAGTAAAACATTCTAGTTTCCACATCTTTATATAATTGGTAAAGAAAGTGAGTTATTAAAAGTGACTTTACAATTCCAAATTCTTTCTTGTGGGGGCAGGAAACCAGGCTCCAGTGTGGAGAAGACCTGATAAAATGTAACTTAGCTAAGTTGGGTCTGTTCAGATATTCAGTCCTTCCTGGGTTGTATCTTTCCTTTTAAGGGAATTGACCATTGAAGGATTTCCTTTGATTTGGTGGACATTTTATTATAATGTCTGGCAAATACTTAAAATGCTATAATAAAGTGAATTATAACTGAGAAAGCTTGGTAGAACTTTTATGTTTTACCCTCACAGTCTTTAAGCATCAGCAGTTCTTTGCTTAAACACAAACGAAAGACTGCATCAACAACTTTCTCACATTTTGATCTCCCGATCTTAAAAAAGAAAACAAATGCATAAATATCAGTGAGCTTAAAGCGATGTAACAAGAGCACTTTGCTTTATGTAAATGATATTAATTAGATAGTTAACAAATGAACTGATTTTTAAAATAAGTGAAGATTTTTTAGTAAATTGGATTTTCTTTCAAGTACTTGAGGAATTCACTCCTTTAGTGATTCCTTGACAAAGTGACTCTTTATCCATTCTATAAATTTGATTATATTAAATTACTGCAGGGATATACTTGTGTTAGGCATCCTCCCTAACCTAACTCTTATGTTCAAAATAGGTGTGCCCATTTAGTTTGCGTGTTGTCAGTGTTGTGGGAATAACATACTTGCTACCACAAGAGGAGCAGCCCCTGTGCCACCCAACTGTGGAAAGGTAAAGCCACATCTTTCCTGACCTCACTGGCTGAGTGAGCTTTTAACATGTCTGAATACCTAGGATTAGAGGGTTATCTGTTAGACATTCCTCATTAGTGGTAGTTTCTCCAGATCTGTATGGCACTGAAGTTTTCTTATCTTACACAACACATTTTTGAAATAAGAATAAGAGTCATTTGACATTTCTTTATTAATTTCATGACTGTTTTGTGTTTTCTATATTGGTAAATAACAATAATAGCTATGTATCTATGGAACTTCAATTTGTTATGTGTCTTCTACGTTCCAGGCATTGTGCTAAGTGCTGGGGATACAAAAAGAAGCAAAAGATAGACTTTACCTTCTGGGAGTTTATATTAGTATAAATGAGGAAGATACTATACAAATAGATATGTACAAAGCAAACTACATATGGGATAGAAAAACTATATATAGACACACACATGCATATATACATACGTGTGTGTATTAAGTAACTGGGTGGAGGGGGAGACTAGCAGCTGGGGAGGCACTCAGGTAAAGTTTCATATGGGAGGTGATATTTAAACTTAATTTTCGAGGGAATGGGGCATTCTAAGAGTCAGAAATGAAGAATGAGTGGATTTTATTCATGAGGGACAGCATTTACAAAGGTGTTGCTGGAGATAAGAGATAGGAACAACATGTTTTCTTGAGGTCAGTTGGGTTGGAGCATGGAGGTGGATGAAAGGGAGCAGCATTCACGAAACCTGGAAAAGTACTCAGATGAGAAGGAGTCAGATTGTGCAGGTCTCTGAATGCGAAATAAAGGAGGTTGTGTCTTATACCAGAAGCAATCAGGGAGCCAACTGGAACTTTTTGAACAGGGAGGTTTTATAGTTAGACCTGTTCTTCCTAAAGATATTCCTAAATATCACTTTGACAGCTGGAAAGGGACCTTGTAAGTCATCTAATTGAACCTCCTAATTTTAAGGAAGAGGAAACAAAGAGGATGAATGACTTGCTTAAGGTCATATTGGTAGTTAAATGGCAGAGCTAAAATTTGAACTAACTTCAGATCTAGCATTCTTTGCACTGAATCAGGATGCGTACTATGATAATTTTATAAAGATTAGAGTCACTGACTTCACTGTATACAAAATGCCCTTAAAGCTAGATAAAAACCTAGTGTGAAGAAAAAAACAGCTCCTGGCAGCTTAATGTTCTTGTTGATGACACTGTTACTTGGCTTTTCTAAGCTTGGGTTCTGTGCTAGAATGAAAAAAAGAATAAATTAAAAATTACACCTTCTAAAAATATAGTTTGATGACATAAGTGTCTTTTGTTCTGCTATCCCTTAAAATAGAATTAATACCCTGTTCTTTACTCACTTTCCTGCCTTAGATTCTGAGGTAAACACAAAAATAGAATGGAAGAACTTCTGGCAGTATTGGTGCTATGGAATCAGAGAAGGGAAGGGACAAAATGAATTTAGCTCGTTGCATTTTTTAAATAAAAAATTAAATTTTATTTTATTTTCAGATCTGAATTCTCTCCCTTCCACCTCCCTCACCCTCTTGAGAAAACTAGAAAAACAAACCTTTGTTACAAACATGTAGAGTCAAAGGCAGAACAAATGACTGCTTTGGATATATCCTTCCCACCCCCCACTATGTCTCAGTTTGTACTCTGTTTTCATCACCTCTCTATCAGGAGGTGGGTAGCATGTTTCACCTTGCATCCTCTGAAACTGTCATTGCTTATTGTGTTAGCCAGATTTCCTAAGTCTTTTAAGTTGTTTGTCTTTACAATGTTGCGACTATTGTATAAAATTGTTTTCCTAGTTATGCTTACTAAACTGCATCAGTTCATGCAAATCTCAGCTTTCTTTAAAAGCATCCTCTTCATCTTTTTCTTTTTAGCACTGTGGCATTTCATCACATGCACACACCATAGCTTTTTCAGCCATTCCTCAATTGATGGATATCCCTTCCATTTCCAGTTCTTTGCCACCACTACAAGAGCTACTATAAATATTTTTGTACATATGTGTCCTCTTCCTCTTTCTTTGATCTCTTTGGGGGTATAGACCTCATAGTGATGTTGATTTTTTGTTCTCAGAGAACCATGTTATCCGGAAGATGATGCAGTGACTTGCAAATGAATTGGATTTAAATGAGGGAGAGCTGTGCAAAGTCATCAGCCTCACTCTGTCTTCCAGAGCCATCACAGTCCAGTGGCAAGATATATTGATCAGGACAACTGGAGATGGCCTGGGATGCAGTGGGAGACTTTGGCCTTTTTAAACTAAGGTCTTTTCCAGGTCTCAGTTTGACTGAGGCAATGCTTATTCAGTGATTAAGGCTAGGTAAGAATGAGAAAAAGAATGGCCTCTTTTACTTAGTCCAAAAAAGAAAAATCAACCTAGATGGGGAAGACCCTCAGGGTTTTTGGCCAAAACAGAAAGAATTACTATTTACTTTTAGTCTGAGTCAATCCTGGCCTGAGAAATGAAGGCTAAGTGGAGGTTAGGCTGGGACCTATTGTTGGCCAATCAATGAGAACCAGAGTGCATTCTTAAGGCATGGCCCTTAAGAAAGAAATCTAGCCCATTAACCCCAATATATCTTTTGAGGTTTCAGTGATCAAAGAGCTCCTCCTGGTAAGGGTATGATACCCTATGTGGGCAGAGAGAGAGGAAAAGAGAGGAGAGAATAGGAAGGGATAGGAGAGGATGGTATAGTAGAGAGGAGAGGGGACAGTCACCAGCCTCACTTTCTCTTCTGGAGTTATTTGAGTTCGGTGGCAACATATAAATCAGAATGATTGTAGATAACCCCTCCTTCCCCCAGTGATATCATGGGATCAAAGGGTATGCACAGTAAAAGCTTTTGAGGCATTGTTCCAAATTGCTTTCCAAAATGTCTGAACAGTTCCTTATAATTCTGTGATAATAGGTCTATAGAAAATAGTTCCTAGAGAAAAAATAATAGAATATACCTTTCTTATCTTAGCAGAAGGGTGAGGAACTACTAGGATGGAATATTGTATACATTGTCAGATATGGTCACTGTACTGAATGCTTTTGTTAAACTTTTTCTGGGCTGTAAGGGAAGGTTAAATTTGGAGGAGGCTGGAGGGGGCATATTTCTGACATAGACTGTGGTATAAAAAAAAGGGCATCAATAAAACATATTTTAAAAAATCAATAGAAAAGAAAGAAAATAGTGTCACTGAGTACATGTATCCCTTGTTTCACAACATTCTTTCTGATTTCTCTGCTGTATTTGACACTGCTCACCTTCCCCTCCTGATTACTTTTTCCTCCTTAGTTTTTGTAACACTGTTCTCTTCTGGTTTTCCTCCCATTTTTTGACAGTTCCATCTCTGTCTTCTTTGCTGTTTCCTCATCCCTGTCATGTCCATGAACAGTGCGTTTCACCTTCTTCTCTTTTCTCTCTGTATGACCTTACTTGTTGAGCCACCAACTTCTGTAGGTTCAATTGTCATTTCTATGCAGATGATTTCCAGACATATATCTATATCTACCTATATAGATATGTATGTGTGTGTATTTTTCTTTTAGTTGTTTTTCAGTTGTGTCCAACTCTTTATGATCCCATTTGGGGTTTTCTTTGCAAAAATATTGGAATGGTTTGTAATTTATTTTATTAGCTCATTTTTACAGATAAGGAACTGAGATAAATAAGGTTAAGTGACTTGCCCGAGGTCACATAGCTAGTAAGCCAAATTTGAAGATGAGTCTTCCTGACTCCAGGCTTGGTGCTCTGTTTACTGTGCTATATCTGCCTCTATATCTGTATCTATTTCTATAGGTATACATGCATATATATAGATGTATATATACATATATACACACACACACATATTCATAGACATATATTCTACTTCATATAATCTCTTCTTAGTCTCACTTCCTTTAAGAATTAGTTCATACCACATCTTCTGCAGAAGGCCTTTCCTGGTTCCTCCCACCTCTGATTGCTAATGCCTTTCCTGCTAATATTACCTTCCATGTATATATCAGGTTTGTACATAATTATTTACATGTTGTTTTCCTTGTTAGTGTATGAGCTCCTTGAGGGCAGGGGCTGTTTTTGTCTTTTTTTGCATCCCCACAATTTATTACCATGCCTGGCATATAGTAAGCATTTAATAAATGCTTTTTGATTGCTGGCTAAAGTGAATTTACATCAGCTAACGTTCATTTTCCTGTTAATATCCAATATAAAAATCAAGAGATGTGGTATGGGAAAAAAATCTTCCTATAAATTGGGTTGAAAATATTAGCAGATTAGGGCTTAAGAATTGTATGCAGATCATTATAGTAAGACTGTAGTATTCCATCTCTTGGGAGTGTTTTTTTGTTTTTAATCTTAGATTCAAAGAATGTGTTATGCCCTTCTACATACTAATCACTACCCTGGTGTTGTTGAGCATGCAAAAAAGTATAAGACAAACAATACATGCCCTTAAGAAACTCCCAAGTTAAGATGGAGAGACTAGACTTGTGAAAAGACAGTTGACAAGAAAAAGCAGTATATGATAAATAATTGTTGAGAGGTAGAGAAAGTAATGGTAAGGGGAGGGAGAGATTCCAGTAGATTAGAGTTGTTTGGAAAGAGTTTACATACATTTTAAGGACTGTCTAGGTCTGCATGCATGGATATTTTTGCTCCTACCAACTTAAAATGCCAACCTTCAGGGCGGCACTCTCAGTTGGAAGGCACCCGAGAAGTCTTCTGATCCAACCTCTACCTGAACAGGAATCCTCTTTACAAGATCCCTGACAAGTGACCTATTTGATTTCCACTTTATGACCTTTAGTGATGGGCATCCAGTCCACTTTTAGACAACATGAGTGTTGGGAAGTTTTGCTTATTTCTTTTGGCAACTTACACCCATTGCTCTAAGATCTGTTTTGGGGCCAAGCAGAACAAATGTAATCATTATTCTATATGAGGATGATTATTAATAGCAGTATAAATGATAATAACATAGAGTACTTTAAAGTTTGCAGAATACTTTAACAATATTGTTTCATTGCTTGCAGATAGCTATCATTCCACTCAAGTCTTCTCCAGGCTAAATATCCCTAATTCCTTCAATTGATTCATGTATAGAATGGTTTCCAATCTTCTCACCATAATAATTATCCTTTTTTAGACACAATCAATATGAAGAATTTAAAGAAGAATAGGAAGGCTTTATATGAAGACATGCAAAATTAATTAAAAAAACCCCCAAACAATATGCACACTGGCTACAACAATATAAATGGAAAGAACAAAAAAGATTGAGACAGAATACATTGTAATTATGATAGTCACAGTTGACCCCCCCCCCCAAATAAGGAAAATATATCTCCCTCTCTGTTTAGAAGATGTAGGGCATCTGAATGTGGAACCCTGTAGTACTGTCAGGATCAGTTGATATAGTGAATACATGCTCCTCAGAAAGCACTGCTGCCTTCAGTAAGTACACTAATACATCCATTGGTGGAGTTGTGAACTCTTCCATCCATTTTGGAGAACAATTTGGAACTACGCCCAAAGGGCTATTAAACTATGTACATACCCTTTGATTCAGCAATGTCACACTAGATCTGTATCCCAAAGTGACCAAAGAAAAGGGGAAAAGACCCATATGTACAAAATATAGGAGCTGTGGTGTCAAAGAATTAGAAATTGAGGGGATACTCATGAATTGGAGAATGGCTGGCCAAGTTGCTATATAATGTTGTAATGAAACAGTACTGTTATAAGAAATGGCAAGCAGGATGATTTCAGAAAAACCTGAGAAGAATTATATGAACTGATACAATGTGAAATGAGCAAAACCAGGAGAACATTGTACACAGTAATATCAACATTGTAACATTGATCAACTGCGAATGATTTAGCTACTTTGATCAATATGATGATCAAATACAACTCCATAGTTCCCATGATGAAAAATGCTATCCACCTCAAGAAAGAGAACTGATGAACCATGAATGCAGATTGAAGTTTACTTTTTTCGCTTTCTTTGTTTTTCTTGCTTTTGTTTTGTTTTGCAACATGGTTAATAGGGAAATATATTTTGCATGACTTCACATATGTAATTGAAACTATATTGCTTGCCTTCCCAAGGAGTTAGGGAGGGGCAGAAGGAGGAAGAGAATTTGTTACTCAAAATTTTGAAAAATAAATAAGCAAATAGAGGGAAAACAGGAAAAAAGGAAAAGATTTGCAGAGAATATGAGATGAGATGGGCCTCAAAGGATGCAAAAGAATTGAATACTGGAAACAGGGAGAAGAATATTTAGGAAAAACAATATGAACAAACATGAAGTGATAGAGATTTACAATTCACATTCATAGATAATGAGTAGACTGTACTGGAACATAGGGTTTATGTCAGGCAATAAGACTGGGTGGATTAAGTAGAAGTCAACTAGTGAAGAACCTTGAATGCCTGAGTGAAGACTTTGGATTTGATCCTGGAAGCAAAGAGGAGCCATTGGAGTTTTCTGACTAGTTTTAAAATGAGAATGATGGTTTAGGAAGATTAATTTGACCTGGATGTGTAGGATGGCTTGGAAGGAGGAAAAATTAGGGAGATAATGAGGGGATGTCACTTCCTGACTCCTACCTAGCATCATCTTCGTACTTAGACTCCTGGAAGAACACGTTTAGAGCTAGGAAGGGAATCCAGAGATCACTTAGCCTCACCTCTTCACTTTGGGGGAAGCAGTGACCCAGAGACATCCCATCTTTCAGTTCTGTAAGTAGTGCCTTCTGACTCTCTCCCCTTATGCTGGAAGGGTTATGTAATGTATCACTATAAACACAGGCTGACCTCATGGTCAGGTAAGAAGCGTTGAGCTGATGAGCTAACACAGTGCACTGCTTTTGTTTCTTTTGTAGAAAGTTAGGACATCTGTGACCAACAAAGCTCTTTCTGCTTCATCTTGTGCAGCTAATGCATGAACACTGATGTGTCTGTATGCTTGTAGATAGATGACTTCAATAAAATTCCCAGGTAATTGGGAATGTCAAGCATTATTTTATCAGGCAATATTGCTAACTGGTAGTCTGTGTCTTAGTTGTAAAGTTAGTATCTTTTCAAAAGATGTAAATCTGACTGCTACTCCTATTTAAATATGTGTTTGTCTTTTTATGAGCAAAATTCTCTGGGTAGATCATAGGTTCATGGGTGCAAGTTGAAATACAAGTGATGGTAGCTAATTTCAAAGGAGGTTACTTGACCCTTTCAGCTTTCTGAAAAGCATTGGGAGGGAGTGAAGAATGCTGGACCTGAAATCATTCTCACGTCTGCCTCTTTGTTTTAACACTCAGCTCAAACCCCACCTTCTTCAGAAGTTCTTCCCTAGCCTCCCCAGCTGACAGTACCTTCCTCTCTGAGATTAGCTCTTATCATGTACTCTGTACATAACTTTTTTTTTTTAACATGTCTCCCCAGTTGCAATGTGAACTCCTACAGGGCAAGGAATATCTTTTCTTTCTTTTTCCTTCCTTCCTTCCTTCCTTCCTTCCTTCCTTCCTTCCTTCCTTCCTTCCTTCCTTCCTTCCTTCCTTCCTTCTCTTTCTTTTGTCTCCTTCCTCTCTCTCTTTCTTTTCTCCAGTGCTTTACTTAGCACAGTAGGTGGCACAAAGTAGTTCTGGATAAGTCCTTTTCCATTGAGTCAGGAGGGACCCAGAAGCAAAGGTTCAAATGCCAATTCTGACACTTTAATTATGTGACATTGGGCAAATGACTGAACTTCTCTGAGCCTCAGTTTTAATATCTGTAAAATGTAGATGATGCTTGTACTAGTATCACAGAAGTATAACTCGAGAGTTGAATGAAAACTTAGGGCCTCTCATTTCACAAATGAGGAAACTGAGACCCAGGGGAAGGGAAATGACTTGCCCAGAGTCACACAGATAGTAAGAATGAGAAGCAGGATTTGAAACCAGGTACTCAGAGCCAATAGGACATCTAGGTGGTGCAGTGAATAAAGAGTCGGGCCTGGAGTCAAGAGGACCAGAGTTCGGATTTTGGCCTCAGATACTTACTAGCTGTGTGACCCTGACAGGGCAAGTCACTTAACTCTGTTTGCCTCAGTTTCCTCACCTGTAAAATGAGCTGGAGAAGGAAATGACAAACCACTCCAGTATCTTTGCCAAGAGAACCCCAAATGGGATCACAAAGAGTCAGACATGACTAGTCGACCAAAAAAGCAAAAAACCCCAAATCCTCAGAGCCAGTGCTCTTTCTCTTGTACTTTTCTGTCTCTTGGAGGTCTTACATCCCTCAGGGTTGTTTGGAGCAAAAACCCTTTGCAAACCTTAAAGTCCTGTTCAGATGTAAGTAGCTTCTTGCTTATTATTTTGATAGGTTAATTTTCAGTGGAAAATAGACCAGAAACAGTCTTATCAGAAATCTTTTAGACTAGCACTTGTTTCCAAGGTGATTAAATTGCATAGGAACCTAGACAATTTCTGCCATGCTCCAGCTGCCAGTACTCCTGCCTGGGGCTGTGCTATCCTTATTGGGGAGAGTCCATTTTATCTGTCTACCTTTTAAATTGTGTGACCATGAGTTTGTAGTAAAATAACAAAAAGAACCATTGACTGAGAACTTTGAAGGGGAGAAGACTGAGTAAGGAAGGTGAGGAGGAAGTGAGACTTAGTTTGGAATCAAGAAGACATGAGTTCAAATCCAGCATCGGATACTTACTAGCTGTGTGGGCAAGTCACTTAATTTCTCTTTGCCTTAGTTGCCTTAATTGTAAAATGGGGAAAATAATAGCACATATTTCTCAGGGTTGTTGTGAGGAACAAATGAGATGTTTTTTTGTACTTGTTCCTGACTTCTTGACTCCCAACCCGGCATCTTCTTCCCATTAGACTCATAGATGAACAGTTTTAGAGGTAGGAAGGGACTCCAGAGATCACTTAGCCTCACCTCTTCACTTTATATTTGGGGGAAGCAAATGGATGACCAGAGACATCCCACCTTTCAGTTCTATAAATAATGTCATTGGATTCTCTTTGGATTATGTAATTTATATAATGTATGGTATTATCCGACCTTGAAAGGTCAATAGGATTTACCATAGTCAGGTGGAGAAGGTTGTGAAGGGAGAAAGAATGTGGCTGAAGGCACAAAGTTGGGGATACACATGATGTGTCTGAGGAACAATAAATTGACCAGTTTGGTGTGTGGAAAGTTCATATAGAGCTTAAGGTGGTATCAGGTGCATCTTTAAATTCACAACTGTAATACTTAGACTCTTTATCTTGTGTTTTTTTTTTTCTTTTCACTTCTCTTATGCATAGTTACTTTTGAGTGGGAAGAAGATGCTGGGTTGGGAGTCGAGGAATCAGGCACAAGTACAAAAAACATCACAGTGAGAAGTAGGTTTTTCAAACTTTTCTCTCAACTGTTCATTTTGTCATTTCACCACAGAATGATTGTCACGTAATTTGAAAGGTCGGAGAAAGAACTTTATACTTTAGTTATAACGTATTGTTTAAATTATGCATGAAGTCCAGACTCTGGTTAACTACTTTCTTTATAGGAGTTAGGTTTATAAGTTTAACGTTAAAAGAATGGAGCTGAACATCTTTTAATTCATTAAAAATCATTAAAACTAGGAGATGTCTTTCTCTAATTCGGGAAATGAGGAAAAAACAGCATTTTGGGGCAGACTTTTCTGAGGTGAAGATGAAATACTTAACGTTTGTAGTAACAGGTTTTTGAACAGAGTTTATTCATAAAAATGAAACGAGCACATCCAACATAGCTTTTGAGTGGGAAAAGACCCCAGAAGTTATCTAGTCTAATCTCCTCATTTTAAGAGTGGGGGACACAGCCAGAGAGCCCAAGTCAACACAGGGAGCAAGTAACTTGGCTCGGATTCCTTTTCTTCCCTTTCTGTCTGTCATACTCACTCTTAAATGTAATTGACTTCTGATTACCTCACTAATAAACATTTTTGATAATCTATTTTGTACTCTTGTAAGCCAACTAAATTTGCCCTCTACTTGATGTATTTATATCTTTATTCACAAAGTGACTTTCTGGGAATTTTCCCAATGATCACTTGTAGGGGTCTCTTTCTCTTGTGCAAAATAAATGAAGCAAATTCTGGCCCTAGTTCTAAGTCTTTGATAACTTGGTTATTTCCTACATAACTTCCTATTTATTTCCTTTTATCCTTATTAATTTCCTAGTTATTTCATGGAGAATCTGAATCTTTCTTCTTCCCCACTGTCATATTTCTACTTTATTTCATGACACCCTGGATTCAGTTCTAGATATCCTTCTTGGTACAGAGCTATGCTAGAAACTTTGCTGTATAATACTATTATGTAACCAAGAGCCTGGTTTCTTAACATCTTTTAAATATCAAGTTATTGTAATGTAGTAGACCTTGTAATGTTTCTGGAGTTAGAAGACATGGGTTCAAATTCTGCCACCAACCTTTGCTTGCAGACATTCCCTCAGATAAGTCCCTATACTTCCCAGGTTCAATTTCCTTGTATGTAAAATGATGTGATTGGACTGGTAGCCTCTAAAGAAGGGATTCTTTATCTAAGGTCTATCAACTGTTTTTTTAAGTACTTTTGTAACTACATTTCATTACATTTGGTTTCCTTTGCAATTCTATTTTGTTCATTTAAAAATGTTCTGAGAAGGGGCCCATAATCTTCAACAGACTGCTAAAGGGATCCATGATGCCCAAAAGCTTAATTACGTCTACTCTAAAATCTCCACATCTATATCTGTAATTTTCTGTGTATTTTAAAATGTTGCAGCCAAATTGACCAAAGAAAGTGACATGTGATACAGTTATACCACATTTCACATTTGTTTGTTTTGTGGTGGTGTTAGAAGGGTTTTGATTAAATTCAGTGTACCTCTAAAGATATATTTGAAGTTCAATTTTGGGGCAGTGCCATTTTAACATCATATGGCCAATATAAATTTTCCAGTGGATTTTTCTTCCACAGTTTTAAACAAACCAGTCAAAACTGGCATGTACCAAACCTTACTTTTCCTTCTCATGACAGCTAAAATGGGACTTTTAGAGATTCAGAAATAGAAGGGAAAAATATTAAAAGAAATATAAATTAGAGAAGCTAACTGAAAGAGTGGACCATCAAGCAGCACCATACTATTTATATGTTAACTCTCTGCCCAAAGAAATGTTACAATGTTAGAGATGAAAGAGAGGGAACAGAGATCATTTAGTATAATTCCTTCATTTAACAGATGAAGAAACTAAGGCCCAGACTGGTGACAGTCACACAGTGACATGATGGATTTCTGGCACATCCTGCCCTAGAACTTGGGTCTGCTGACTGCCAGCCTTGTGTTTGTTCTCACAACTTCACAGCTGCCTCCTTCCTCCCACCCACAGTTAAAAATTTCCATTGGTCTTTGTCGTACTGTCTGAAATTCCTCCAATTAGAGATTTATTTGGGTTAATAAGTATTTACTTTTAAAAATACAACTGCATTTGGGAGGGTTAAGGAGCTACTGAGCACTTATAACTTAGTGTAATGTCATCTAATTAGATTTTTTCCCTCTTAACAGCTGTACCAAGAGCTTAAGAGTTTTGGTTATGGTGAGGGAAAATAACTGATTTTGGAGTTTGGAGTAGCACTTAGGGAATTTGTATGGGGTAAGTCTATACTTGAGGGAAAATAGCTGATTTTGGAGTATAGACCATTACTTTGGGGGTCCTGTTCTCCAAAGGGGAGGAGCTGTTGTGGGGAGCTTAGGGATAGCACCAGGAAATAGGAAAGAAGTGAAGAAAGGAAAGCATGAGATTATTTAAAACAAAATTAGCATTTCCCATTTCTGCCCCAGGACTGGATTTGTGCAGTTTCCTTGATAGGATTGTAGATTTAGAGCTGGAAGGGAATTCAGAGGCCATCTGTTACAGCATCATTTTACAGATGATTAAACTGAGTCTTAGGAAGGTTCCGTGTTATGCCCAAGCTGATTATTTGCAAAGCACACAAATTTTTTGATGATAATAAAAAAATTTTTTTTGAGAGGGTGATATTTGCCCATACTTTCTGGATCATGTAGGGACATAGAAACACTTACTTAATATGCTTATGTCATTTTGAATGATATTGAGATGACTAGAGAATCCTGAATAACACTCCCATAGCTATTTCCAGTTTACATGAAAGAATTAGGTGGTTAGTAATACTTGTGGAAGAGACGTTGATTGCTCAGCTGTGAGGCCTGGGTAGGAGCCTAGGTTCCTTGATAAGAGGCAGGGTGATATAGTGGAAAGACCTGTGGATTTGGAGGTAATATAGGCATAGATTCAAATCCACCTTCTAGCTGTGTAAGTTCTCTCTCTTTCTACTTTCCTCACATACAAAATGGAATTGATCAAGTAGTATGTCACCTGAGGACCAGGTGGTACTCTGTTCCATAAAGGTTCCTGGGCTCCAGTGAGCCTAGTTTTGATTCTGGGGACCTTGACTCTAAAAAGAAAGGAGAATCAAGCTTTAATCATATTCTCTGACTTTTAAAGACTTACTCAGGGGTTTTTAGGAAAATTTCTTTATCTCTCGTTCCCTGAAAGGCATTAATAGAGTCCATTCTAAAAGAGGTATACAATGTACAAAGCAGATATATGACACAGAGCAGCTATTTATTTCTTCCACCATAAAGGAAATGCTTAAAACACAAGACACTTAAAAAACATCTTACTTATATCTTTTGTTTTATATCATTTAGGTTTCTTTCATATTCCTCTTCATCTCCTAAAGACCAATCTCTTATGACAAATAAATAACAATATGACAAAAAAATCAGCAAAACCAGTCATTACATTAAAAAAAATCTGATATTACATGCACTATTCCTCATTGTGGACCCCAGCCTCTTCAAAGGAATGGGGGTGGGAGTGGGAGTGTCTTCTCATGTCTTCTTTGACATCAAGCTTATTCTTTATACTTTTGTTTCCTTTAGTTCGGTGTTTTGGGGTTGTTCTCTCCACTTACTTTTTTTGTAGTCATTGTATGTATTATTTTCCTGGCTCTGTTTATTTCATTTCACATTAGTTCATTTAAGTCTTATCATGTTAATCAGTATTTCTCATGTTTTTCGTTTCTTACAGCATGGTAGTATATTCCATTACATTAATATACCAAGGCATTATTAGCCATTCCCCCAATTCTCTTCCCTACCTCAGTAAATGATGCTATTTCAAAAAGGACCATGACATCAGGAAAGTGATGCCATGACTTGCAAATGAATTGAATTTAAGTGAGGGAGAGTTGTACAAAGTCACCAGCCTCACTTTCAGGCATATATAGGGCTTTTCTTTTTTGTTAGTTATCACCTTGTTGTGTGTGTGTGTGTGTGTGTGTGTGTGTGTGTGTGTGTGTGTGCGCGTGCGTGCGTGCACGCACACGTGCTCGTGTGTGTATGCACACACATATGCATGCATGTATTTGTAAGCTGTACTTTAATTTTATTATTTTAATTTTTTGCTTCAGTATTTATTGAACCATTGCTAGGTGTGTATATATGTATACACACATGTACCTCTAGCATTGTTGCTATAATATTAAATAAAATTAAAATCATAAATAAAATAATGATAAAATAAAATATTAAGCAAGATTTATGTGAAATGTCGATACCTATCTGTTTCTCTAATTAACCTACCAACCTAGCAATAGAATCTTTTGAGTCAAAAGATATGGGCATTTCAGTCACTTTATTTGCATAATTCTATAGTGCTATCCACAGTTATGATGCCAGTTCACAGCTCTGCTGACAATGTGGGGGTTAACATGGTTATCTTTCCATATTGGTGATTCCCATCTTCTGTTATTCCAGTAGGGGGCCTTAGGAAGCTATTGAGTCCAGTCCTCTCATTTTGTAGATGAAAAGCTGAGGCTGAAATAGATTGTGACTTACTTGGAGATGCCCCATAATTAAGTATTTGAGACAGGATTGTAACTCAGATCTTCCTGAGTCTAAAGCCAGCATCCTGTCCAGTGTATTCACCTTGTTGCCTTGGAGTCACTCTAGTACAGTGAATTAGGGGGTTTCCCTGATACACCCCTCTTGCTTTCATGTGTTTACCTCACAGGATTGCTGTGAGGATCAAATGAGATCTTGTTTGTAAAATGCTTTATAAACTGTAACATGTTCTATAAACGTCAGCTTCAGTTGTTATTGGCGTAGATGTATTGTGGAATCTTTTAGCCCTCCAATATTTAGAAGTATGGAAACACATTAGGAATTCTCTCCAGTCACTTTCTTATTGGGATTCTGGAAGCCTTTAATGATCAAGTTGGGGTCCTTTAGACCATAAGTTGGATTGTAGACAGGCACCATTTATGTCTATAGTTATAAAAAGAAAGCCTAGTCCTAAAAGTCTTTAGCAGCAGTACTCCCAGAGGTTTCAAGATGCAGATATCACTCTGTGTCATGTGCTAAAACTTTATATGTTTGGGTTTCTGGACTGGTATTTCAGAAATGATATCCCTCAATTTATTTTCTCCTGGGTACACTATCTAGAGTTTGGGTACACTGCCACCAGTTGGTCGCTTGTGTCCTGGTATACAAACCTCCTGGGATGAACAGCTGAGGTTCTCATGGTGATAGTTAAATGAATAACATACCATATCATTATCTTCCACCCAATCTCTAAAAAAAATAAACTCCAAATGGTTAAGGATAGCATTTACTAATCACTGACTTCAATAGATCTCTGCTCTAATTGGCATGTATGTTATGTCCATCAGAATCATGTCTCCTCATCATGCCATGTGTTTTGTAGTGGTCCACAAGATTTATTCAGCAGAGACTGTGTAAGCATCTGAGATTCTGTCTCTGTTTTGTATGATTTAGAATTGTTATTGTGCCTTGTTCCACTTCATATGTTTGGAATTTTTTCCTCGTTGTATTTACACAACTTTTCTTTTATTTAACCTTGATTAGATGGTGCTTAATTCCCCTCTTGTCGTTGGTCTAGCCTTAATGCCTATCCATTAGTGGTCATGTTGCAGTGCTTAATGCCCATGGGTCCTTCCTTGGTGCTTCTTGGTTTTGTAACTCATGACATATATTGTATGCAAAGTCTGTCCCCAAGGTCCAGCTTCAGACAGGGCAGTCTGTTCTAAACTTTTACTTTGTACTAGTTGTCCTTCCTGCCTGAAATGCAGGAATTAATTTTTTAAAATTATTTAATTTATTTTCAATTTACCACATTCAATTCCACAAGCTTTTGAGTTTTAAATTTTCTCCCTTTCCCTCCCCTCCAAGACAGGGTGCAATCTGATATAGACTCTACACATATATTCATATTAAGCACATTTTCACATGAATCATGTTATAAAGAAGAATTATAACCAATGGAATGAATCATGAGAAAGACGAAACAAAACAAAACAAAAATGAGAGAGAGCAAATAGTATGTGTCAGTCTGCATTCAGAGTCTGTAAATCTTTCTCTGGATGTGGAGCATTTTCTATCATGGGCCTTTTAGAGTTGTCTTAGAACCTTGCTTTGCTGAGAAGAGCCAAGTCTGTGAAAGTTTGTCACTGAACAGTGTGACTGGAACTGTGTACAATGTTCTTCTGTTTCTGGTCCCCTCACTTAGCATCAGTTCATATAAGTTTTTCCAGGTTTTTCTGAAGTATGCCTCTTCATCATTTCTTATAGCACAATGGTATTCTATTACATTCATATACCACAACTTGTTCAACCATTCTCCAATTGATGGGTATCCCCCCAATTTCCAATTCTTTACCACCACAAAAAGAGATGCTATAAATATTTTTGTACATGTGAGTCCTTTTCCCATTTGTATGATCTTTTTGGGTACAGTCTTTTTATAACCCTTTGGGCATAGTTCCAAATTGCTCTCCAAAATGGTCAGATCAGTTCACAACTCTACTAATAATGCATTAGTGTTCCAATTTTCCGACTTCTTTTTTTATTATTATTTTATTTGTTTTCAGTGTTCTACAATCACTTTCATATAACTTAGATATTTTCCCTCCCTCCCCCTCCCTCCCTGAGATGGTGTACAACTTTATATAAGTTCTACACATACATTCCTATTGAATACGTTTTCACCTTAGTCATGTTGCATAGAAGAATTAAAATGAATGGGAGAAATCATAAAACAAACCAAAACATAATACAGAAGAAAATGATCTGCTACATTCTGTGATCGAATTCCATAGTTCTTTCTCTGGATGTGGAAGGCATTTTGCCTTAAGAGACCATTGGGAATTTTTTAAGTCCTTGCATTGCAATGTAGTACAAAGTCTACCAGAAAAAAAACCTCTCACACTGTGGTTATTACTGTGTACAGAGTTCTCCTTGTTCTGCTCCTTTTGCTCAGCATCAGTTCATATAAGTCTTTCCAGGCCTCTCTGAAGTTTTCCTGTTCATCACTTCTTATAGCACAATAGTATTCCATTACATTCATATACCACAGTTTATTCAGCCATTCTCCAATTGATGGGCATCCTCTTGATTTCCAGTTTTTGGCCACCCCAAAGAGAGCTTCTATAAATATTTTTGTACGTGTGGGACCCTTCCCAATTTTTATGATCTCTTGGGGATACACTCCTAGAAGCGGTATTGCAGGGTCAAAGGGTATGCACATTTTGTAGCCTTTTGGGCATAGTTCCAAATTGCTCTCCAGAACAGTTGAATCAGCTCACAGCTCCACCAACAATGAATTAATATTCCAACTCTCCCACATCTTCTCCAACATTTATCATCATCCTGTTTTGTCGTGTTAGTCAATCTGATAGGTGTGATATGGAACCTAAGAGTTGTTTTGATTTGCATTTCTCTAATCAGTAGTGATTTAGAGAAATGCTCTTCTCTTACTCATACCTCTTAGAACCCACACTTCTCTTCAAGGTTCAGTTTGTGCCATTTCCTACAAAGGGTCTTTCCTGATTCCTCCAATTGTTCATCTCCTGTTCCCCCCCCCCCAAAAAAAATTACTTTATATTTTGCATGTTTTTTGCCTATGCTTATACGTGTACAGGTCGATGCCCACCTCCGTTACTCTGTAAAGTGAAGGCTTCTTGATGGCAGGGATGGTTTCCTTTTTGCCTTTGTATCTTTGGTGAGTTCCTAGAATGGTGCCTGGCACATCATGCAGGTACTTAGCAAGCGCTTATTGAATTGAAGCAGATGGATTTCCTAGCAATCTGCTCGTTGGTGCATGATCTAATACATCTGTAAGTCCAGGAATCTTGGAATGTTAGAGTGCCTAAATGGCTGATATCTTCCTTCCCTAAATAAACAGTTTTGCTTAATTTGATGGTATTGTTGAGTCTAGAGGTGGCTTCTTTGGGTGAACTATGATATTTAAAGAGTATTTCCCAAACTGTTACCAGATTGAGATAACCTTGGTATCCCTTACTCTTGCCCCATACCTGACAAATTTCCTTTTCTGGTCATGTGTCCTCGATCATGTCTTAGAGGTCATTTCTTGCATGCAAGTCATTATTAGTTAGTATACTACAGTCTATTTATACTCATCATGTATCTTTCCATTGTCCTTTGGGTTCCCTGCAAATGAGATACTTATGAGTTCATAGTGTTCCATGATTCACAACTATACATCATCATTTCAAGGATATTGGTGTGGAAAAGATGAGCTTTTGCTGTGGATAATGGAATAGATTATGATTTGGTTTTGGGACCAGATAATTTTGTCATCTCTGGCATCTGCTATCTGTTTGTTCTACCTTTCTTTCTTCCCCCTTTACCCTTTCTCCCCTCCCTTCCAATATTTGATAGCAGTATTTTTTAGTGATACAGAACTGGTCTAGGACTCAGAAATACCTGGTTTTAGGTCCTATCTCTGACACATATTGACTGTGTCCCCAGGGGCAAGTCATTTAACCTCTCAGTGCTCTAAATTAGTGGTCCCTAATGTGGGGACTGGAACCTTACCTCAAGAGATGTATGATTAACCTGTATATGTATGTATATGATTGATGGAATAATGCATCATGTATCAACGGACTGCCTGTCCAATTGCATACTATCATCTGAGCAATGAATACTTTTCATCCCATTGTTTTCCCTCTGTGGAAGGCATGCCTATTTCTTTTTCTATTTCACTCACTCAGAAGACCCTTTAACATTCTGGGACTATATGCTATCAGAATAATGTCATCTGAAAACAGAAGCATCTGTAGTACTGCTCCATTGATAAAGGCAATCCCTCTTCTTTTTGAATATTCTGCAAGGTAGTCTGTGAAAAACATTTGCTTCATTCTTCCATTCAGCAAGTATTTTATTAAGCATCCTGTATATGCAGGCGTTATGCTAGATGAGTTTATATCCCAGCTTGATGCTCCTCTTGATGTTGATAGTGTTATCAATGAACACAGTTACCTTTGGGTTGCCATTTATCATGGAATCTTGATCTTAACCTATGAGTGGAGGAGCCATGTATGAGGAAAAAACTTTAAGATTTCCTTTTCCTTTACAGAGTTGCTTGATTATAATCATCAAATAGACAGGGCAGGATTTTTTATTCCATACAGCTTTCAAGTCACTTATATGACTGTGAAGATGTAGTCCACTCTGGAAAATTAATTGTGAACTTCTGCCTGACCCTTTCTCATTTTCCACAAGGATATCCTCAATGTATGCACAATTATGATTTAAGAGTTTTTATAGAGATGTGGTCCTGAAAATATTGGCCAATAGTTGCTCATGAATTGTCCGTTGCTTTTTTTGGGAGGAGAGGGTAAGAGCAACATTCATAACCATGTCTATCCTTTTGAAATTTTCCTCTCTTCAGGATATCTTGAAAATTGATCTCAGTGTCTTTAAAATTATCATCATCTCAGCAGATTAGAAATTTCTTGAGGGTAGACTCTGTTTTCTTTTGGGGTGGGGAAGGAAGTCTTTGTATGAAATGAACGTATATCCTGTGAAATTATGTTTTTGGTTGTCTTTGGATCTCTGATCAAAATAACTCCTCCAGCATCGCTATTCACTTCTTTTAGGAGATTATCTTTCTGTTTGGTTGCAACTATTTTGTCTTCTGGTTTTACTTATAGTAAGAATGTCTCTTTGGATATGATGTAATTTTTCCAATTGTGTAGCCACTCATGAGTCATTGGACTAACATTGTATATTTAGAGTGCTAAGAATTGGATTAATATTTTTCAATAGGCATTTCAATATGTATTCAATCAATATTGCTAAGTATCAGGGATACAAGAGGCAAAAGAGATTTGCTGTCTTCGAGGAGCTTATGGTCTACTGAGAGAGCCAACATACACATCTATATGTGGCATGAGGGACAGCCAGGGAGAATTCCCAGAGCTGAGAGGTAGAGTATCTTGTTCATGAGACAGCCAGGGGGCCAGTGTCACTGGATTGAAGACTATGTGTTAGAGAGTAAGATGTAAGAAGACTGGATAGGTAGGAGGGGGCTGAGTTAGGCAGGGCTTGGAAGACCAAAGAGAGCTTTTGGATTTGATCCTGCAAGTGATAGGGAGCCATTGGAGTTTATTGAGTGGGGCTGGTGTGGTGTGTGTGTGTGTGTGTGTGTGTGTGTGTGTGTGTGTGTGTGTGTGTGTGTGTGTGTGTGTGTGTGTGTGTGTGTGTGTGTATATGTGCGTGCACATATGCATGTGTAAGAGATGTATTCCGACATGAACTTTAGGAAAATCACTTTAGTGACTGAACCAGGGATAGATTGGAGTGGTGGGGAGACTCACCAACAGGGTATTCCTATAGTCCAGCCGGGAGGTGATGAGGGCCTATATCAGAACGGTGGCAGTGTCAGAGGAGAGAAGGGGGTGTTTTGAAAAGATACTGCAAAGATGAAACCAACAGGCCTTGGCAACAGATTGGATATGGGGAAGGAGAAAGAATGAGTTTTTGTAGATAGCCCCCAAATCCTAGAACCTTCTGTTTCTCTCCCCTCACCCCCATGTTGGTACTATTGTGGTAGAAGCTATTTTGCATTTTTTTCCGTTCAATGTGTCACCATGGTGAAAAAACTCATAACCTAATAGTCTAGTGATGAACTAAGGATGATCTTGGATGGCAAATCTTGCTTCTTGCTGGTATAGCTTTTAGGAATGCAGAGTCATTTCCTGACCATGATAATGCATAAGTACTGTTGTGGAGGAATAATCAGTATGGTTATAACACTATATAATTAGAGAAAAGTTTAAAGAAATAGAAACACTTTGGAGATGTATGTACCTCACTCACCGATCTCCAACACTACTCACTTTATAAAGTGCGTTCGTCTTTCATTGCTGAAGAAGACCATGCCATCAGAGAAATAATGACATGACTTGCACTTGACTTTGTTTTGAGTGAGGGAGGGCTGTGCAGCTCACTAGCCTCACTTCTCCTCCAGAGGATGACTGGAGATGACCCAGGATGAGGCAATTGGGGTTAAGTGACTTGCCCAAGGTCACACAGCTAGTGAGTGTCAAGTGTCTGAGATGAGATTTGAACTCAGGTCCTCCTGACTCCTGCACTGGTGCTTTGTCCACTGTACCCACCTAACAAATGATAGTTGTTGAATGGGGATGAATGAATGTACACAGATCTGGATATCATGTTTTGTTTTGATTGTTTTCTTTAGCCCGAATCTTAAGATTTCATTTTCTGGCAAGAACATGTTACCCTTATCCTTGAATTAGTCACTATCCTTCCCGAGAGGTAGTAGTGGTATAGAGTTACACACAAAGAGTCAGCCCACATGGGTTCTAGTCCTACCTCATATCTGTCGATGTATCTTTCTTGCTACGGATCTTTAGGGAGACATCATGATCTGACTTGCTGGAATCAGTTGTACCAGATACCTCATTCTCCACATTTACCACTCTGCTTGTTTGTTTGGAATTTGTGCCTATGGTATCATTGCAAATTGCTCTTAAATTCCTCCCTACAATCTAATGTTACACCCCCTGCCCTGGTCCCCACCTAGTTATTTCAAGGGATTTGCAAATTTTTAAATGAACAAGTATGTCTCCTATAGAATGTATAAATAACATACCTCTCATATGTATATTTGTTCTTGTTCAGTCACATTTGACTCTTTGTAACTCCATTTGGGGTTTTCTTGGCAAAGATACTGAAGTGGTTTTGCTATTTCCTCCTCTAACTCATTTCACAGATGAGGAAATTGAGGCAAACCGGGTTGAGTGACTTGCCCAGGGTCACACAGTAAGCATCTAAGGATGACTTTGAACTCAGGTCTCCTGACCTCAGGCCCAGTGCTCTGTCCATTGTGTCTCCTAGATGCCATATATATGTTACTGTTTTTCAAATGTGTGTTGATGCTGTGATGAAATGGGCAGTTGGGAACTCATCTTCCTGAGTTCCAATTCGGCCTCAGATGCTTGCTATCTGTGCGACCCAGGGCAAGTCTCTTTAACCCTGTTTGCCTCATTTTCTTCACCTGTAAAATAAGCTGGAGAAGGAAATAGCAAAACCACTCCAATATCTTTGCCAAGAAAACCCCAAATGGATCATGGAGAGTTAGACATGACTGAAAAACATCTGAATAACAAAGCTGTTGTGATGAATAAAATGCAAATCCCTTTAAAATATTACTGAATTCATAGTAGCTTCTTGTCATGTATTTCCTTGAATAATGGATATTGAAGAAGGCAGGTTGTAACAATGGGAAAAGTCCTAATTCTTAAGTCCTAAGACCCGGGTTTCAAATACTTTCACTTGTCCTTCCTGCCTATGTGGCCTTTGACATGTCACTTTAACCTCAGTGCCTCAGTTTCCTTATCTATAAATAGGAGTTAGACTTTGAGGTGCTTTCTATGATCTTATTATCCTGTGATAATATAATTACTATCATGTGGGGATCCAAGAAATGCTTTAATTTTTTAAAAGGACTCATACTTGAAAAGACTAGGAGCTACTTTCCTACATTATGGCCTTTATATCTCCCCAACTGACCCAGCTGCCATTATCTCAACAGCCTGTTTCCTGCTTCCTGTGACAAACTCAACTGGAACTTGATCTTGGCATCTGTTAATATGAAAGTGTAAATGTGATAGGGAAACTTCTGTCCCTATAGGCATTCTAGAGATATAGCTGCTGTCACTCATCCCACCCTATTTTTCAGAAGTACATTAGCTATGATGTTCTCAGGGCAGCTTGAGGACATTAAGTAGGTTAGGGATAACTGTTAGCCGCATACATGGAGGAGTTCAAGGCTCTTTCTCCTCCCTTGTACTGTCAGGGAAGCAGAGATCTAGCTACAAATTCGTTTCAATTCAGCAAGCTTTTGTTAAGTGCCTACTGTATGTCAAGCACTGTGCCAGAGTTGTGAAAATGAAACTGTCCCCACCCTTAAGGATTTTATGTTCTACTTTGGTAGAGCACAACATATATGCAGTTAAGTAAATGCAAGATATATACAAAATAAATATAAATTTAATTTCAGGGACAAGGGAAGAGGAGATGGAAAGGAGGAAGAGGGCAAGAGTGAAGATGTCATTAGCTATTTATTTTTGCCATCAATGGGGATTTAGTCCACTACTGTGCTTGCTGCTCTGGTTCCTGGTACCCTATCTGCCTGTAGTAGACATCTGTTCTCACTTGGAATCTCTGCTCCTTTTCTGCTTCCTCTCAGGGTCCTCAAACTTTATGTGGCTGTAAGGTCTCATATTATCTCCTTCTCTTAAGAAAGGTGTCACATTAGGAAGGTAGATTAGAATGGCCTATATTAGGAAGACTGTGAGAAATTTTAGATGTTAAACATTTTTGTGCTTTATCCTAGAGGCAATAGGGAGCCGCTGACATATCTTGTGGTCAGATATATGCTTTGGGCTCATAGTCCCTTCACAGTGCAGGGAAAACCTGATGCTTTTCTCACTGGAAAATTCTCAAGTTTCTGCTGGGTTGGGACACTTGACTGTTTAGTTTTAATTTGTATAACTCTTCACCTCTTTCTATTGGATCATGACTGTCGATTTTAGTAATCATGTTATTTTTGTTTTTTAATCACATTTAATAGAATAATACAATGTCTTTTTTCCTTTTATAGGGCATTAAAATCATGTGGACAAGGTGGTACTGCTCATGTAAAGTTGGTAGTGGAATGGGACAAAGAGACAAAAGATTAGTGAGTATTGTTTTATTTGGCAATTATGACATCATTGTTTTACTTTTCCTCCTTTTTCAACTCTGACCCTTGAAACTTTAGCTGGAGATAGACAGCCAGAGGAAGACGTCCTTTCCCCTTGTTGTTGTTGAGTTGTTGTTTTTCAGTTGTTTCCAACTTTCCATGACCCCACTTGGGTTTTCTTGGCAAAGATACTAGAGCAGTTTGCCATTTCCTTCTCCAGCTCGTTCTACTGATGATGAACTAATGCAAACAGGTTAAGTGACTTGTCAAGGGTTACACAGCTAGTGTCTGAGACCAGATTTGAATTCAGGAAGGTGAGTCTTCCTGACTGCAGTCCTGTCACTGTATCCACTTTGCCACCTAGCTGCCACCTTTTTTCTCCTCCCCTGATGTAAATACCTTGACAGTCTTGTATTCTATTTGATTCTCCCTAACCATTCTAGGCTTAGCTTCACTTTTACAGTCCCTCATAACCTACTTCATTTGTTTCATTGCTAATGAAGTAAAGGCCATGAATTCAATTTCTGTATATCAGTTGTCTTTATTGTATTCTACCTTCCTCCCATCAGTTGTTTTTTTTTCAAATGGAACATTCCATTGGTGGCAAAAGTACAAATTTAGTATGGATTGCTTCAATTTATTCCTGCTACTCTAAAAAAAAATTTCAAAAGCATTTTTTTACTAAAAAAGAGTGAGATTTGGAATCAGGGAGCACTTAGTTCAAATGTCACTTCTAATCCTACTTATATGACCATGAACAAGACATTTAACTCTCTGAGCCTCAGTTTCCTCAGCTGCAAAATGGACATATCAATGACCATAATACCTAATCTCACAAGGTTGTTTTGAACTCAAATGAAATAATGTATATAAAGTGCTTTGTAAACATTAAAGCTCTATTACAGTTATAACATTATTACTAAAGCATAGTACTTTTCTATTTTGTTTTTTGTTGTTGTTTCATGAATTGCCATGGCCAAAGAATTCGTTACCCAATAACCAACCTACTAGTGAAGTTCCTTTCTCTACTTAGCTGGATGGGTCTTGGAAAATAGACTTGATACCTTCTAGCATGGTAGAGTCTACCAGAAACTATGCTTCATTGGTATTTCCTTAAAGAACATAGAAGGACATGACCAGGAATTGCCCAGAACTGGCAGACATGAGTGGATTGCAATCTGCATTGTTGGAGGAAGCATCTTGCTTGGAGGTGTACTTGAGTGCTCTTCAGAATCACATTTAGTTTATCTCTAGTATTTTTATGTCTCAGTCTCTTGGTTGCGAACTGCTTAACAACTGCATGAACCGAGGCTATCAGAAAATGCTCCAGCTGGCACCATCTTCGTTTGCCTTTGGCTTTGGTAACTCTTCCTTCTTTTTTGCAGCTTGTTTGTAAATACAGAAGATGAATACGTTCCTGATGCAGAAAGTGTCCGTCTGCAGAGGGAACATCATCACCAGCCTCAGACTTGCACTTTATCACAGTGTTTCCAACTGTACACCAAAGAGGAACAGGTGAGTGAAGGTAGAATGGATAATCTGACACTTTAAGAAAGTGGAAAATTGGTAATTGGCAAACAAACAGGCTTAACGATTTTCTTTGTGTGTATTTTTTTTTAAAGTGTATCCATGGCTTGTGGAATGGCTTAATGCCTACGTAGAGGATATTTGATATCAGTTCCATCCACTTAACTCTTGTTGATTTTAGACAAAACATTTCCTTCTTAGCACAGTGCTTGGAGCATAGTAAGGTGTTTTTGTTGACTGTTTTTGACACCACTCTGGGTCACAGTTTCTCCATCCAGGAAGCAATAGAGATGGTGGTGGTAGTGAGGAGGTTGGATTAAATATCTAAGGTTCCTTCTAATTCTAAATCCTGAGATCCTATGTTCCTTTTAGGACTTCAAGGTTATTAATATGAATATCAGTAAAACTTTGATTAATCAGATGGTTTAGAGCAGGGGTTCATAACCTTTTTCATTTTATAGACTTCTTTGGAAAACCCTTCTCAAAATAACTTTTTCTAAAAAAAAAAAAATTGAAAGAACTCTTAAATTTACGTTAGAAGTTAGTAATAAAAAAGTAGAGTTTATTCCCCCATTCAAGTTCACAGACTACGTAGGCAAAGAAACTCTGGTTAAGAGAATAAGATATATATATATCAGCTAATTTAATTTTATGATAAATTAAGAATAACACTGAAATTTCCTTTTTGTTTCAATTTATGGTGCTGAAAAGCTTTATGAAATACACTAGTTCACCCTTACATTTCTGTAATTCTTTTCTTTGGTCTACCAAGTCGACAAGTATCCAGTTAGCACCTAGTTTGTGCCAGGCCCTATGCTAAGAGCTAGGCCATTTTTAAATTTTAAGACTTTAATAATCCCATATGTTGTATAGAATTTGGAATTTGTTCCATATGAAATCGGGCTTGTAAATGAAACTGTGCCCTCCACTAAAATCTTGGAATCTCCAATTCTATGCAGACAGAGTAGCAGCTTTGGCAAGTGAAGCTTGTCTAGGTATGTGTTGGACTAGGCTTAACCTTGCAACCCTGAAGTTTTGTGATTAGGTTGGTTTTCCTCCTTTCATTTCAAGTAGTGAAAGAAAACACTGGATTTGGAAGTCAGAAAACACAAATTCATATTCTGGCTTTGCCACTTATTAGCTATGTGACTTTGGGCAATTCTCTGACTGAGCCTCAGTTTCCTTGTTTTACAAAACAAGGTAACAGGAGGAGGTAATAGTACTTCTACTGCCCATGTCACAGATTTCCTTTTGCGGAAAATGCATTGAAAACTCTTGAAGGTATAAAATGGAATACTATATTATCTACACATTCTTTTAGGATAAACTGATTTCATTGGATGTCATACCAAAATCTGTGTATGTTTGTTTTTCTCCTCAGCTGCTTTTTTCTGTTTTATAAATCAGCAATGACCCCTAATAATCTGTAATGTTTTACAAATGAATGTGTAATCTCAACTGCTGTTGCTGTTGGTTTCGGTCTTTCTGCTTGGCAAGGGAATCGGTCATTTGCTGGCTGAGTCAATCTTTTGTTCTTGTTATTACAGCGGTTTTTTCGTTGTTTTAGTTCAAATGGTGACAGATAAAAGTTTATTCACTTACTCTTTTTTTTCTTATTCTTCAGAGTTGAGAGCTTATTTAAGCGGGTCATGTTGGAATGGCAGTAATTGCACAAAGTGTCTTTCATCCAATTTGATGAATTGTGTGTGTGTGTGTGTATGTGTGTGTGTGTGTGTGTGTGTGTGTGTGTGTGTGTGTGTGTGTGTGTGTGTGTGTATGTGATATTTATTTTGGCTTTTGCTCCAACCAGTTGATGTTTCAACTGCACACAGATGGCTGCTTCTGAAATGACCGCTGTATTGGTAATCAGCTGTTTCCTGTTTGATAAGATATGCTCTACTGCCTCCTGACTCCTCAGAGTATTTATGGTGTTCAGGCTTGCAGTTCTAGTCATCTTGGGTTCCTTTCATTTCTTAATGTCAAACCACATTTTCTGACTGTTGTCATTGCCTTCCCTTTTGCCCATTCAATAAAGTTAAGGCTACGTTGGTCTTGTTTGGAGGATCTCATCAAGTTCACTGTAGAGCTTTTCTTTTTCTTTATATTTTGTATTGGATGTTGGTCCCTAAGCCACAGTTCTCATGGTGAAATCTATTTAGGTTTGTCGTTCACGGTCATGGAAAGATAAGGTAACAGCATAGTCATCTTTTGGTAAAGGAAGGAGTATTTGGAGTCAAGGACATGAGTTTGAATCAAAGACAGCAGGGTATAGTGGGTAGCATGATGGATTTAGAGTCAGAAAGACCTGGGTTCATATCTCACTTCTGACACTTAGCTATGTGAGCATGAGTCCATGGTCTTATGCATTCCTGCTCTGCTGTTTGCTATCTGTGTGACCATGGCAACTCATTTAACTGTTTTTAACCTCATTTTCCTCTTTTAAAATATGAGAAAGTTGGCTCAGGTCTTCTAACAGTTTATAAAATGAAGAGCAATCTGTAAAGTTCCATCCGTTATAAAATCCTATAATGCAGTGAGTGTATTAACAATGCTTTCAATTATACATTCCTAATGTCCAAGTCTAAACTTTGGGCATTATGTATCATCAAAAGAAACATGGTGTCAAGGAGAGTCTTGGAGGCACGCAAAGTCTGGGCTTGAGTTCTGATTCTGCTATTTAGTATCCATGGGACTCTGGATAAATCACATAACTTTTCTGAGACTTGGCTTCCTCGTGCTTAGAATGTCATTATACAATGGCATGCCATGATAATAATGTCTGTAAAACCTAATTCACATGGTTGTTGTGAGGAAAGTACATGATATCCCTTAATGAATAGAGTAGTTGAATCCCATTTGGTGGGAACATTAGTGTCTTTTTACCTCAATAAGCCATCCAACCCTTGGAATTTCTTCAGCCCAAGTCAAGGCTGCTTTGATTGGAAACCAGTTTCTGATATGGTATTAAATCTCATTTCAAGTGAACCACCCATAGCTGAGCTCAGCAGCAGATATTTTCTGGAATGGTATTTAGATTCATAGACTTAGAATTCGAAGGAACCTTAGTGACCATCTAGGCCAACCTTCTCATTTTACAGTTGTGGGAACTCAGGCATAGAGAAGGTTGAGTGACTTGCCCAAGGTAACAGGTAGTACCGAATCCTACATGGTTTTGGACTCTATCCCATTCCCATTCAATCCGTGTTTCCACAGATCAGAACTCCCTTCTCTGGTTAATATCAGACACTAATGTCTAGTGTCCCCCTATTAGAATGTCAATTCTTGAGGTAGGGACTATCTTCTCTCTCTTTTGAATTTGTATCCCTTGTACCTAGCATATTGCCTCATACATAGCAGGTGGTTAATAAATACTTGGTGATTGATTGATCTACCTTATTTTCATTCTAGGATTTGTCTTTCATTGCCATTAGAAGCTAATCACATGGTTTCCTGTATTTATCTTTATTTTCTCTAAAGCAAGAGTTTGGTCTTTGAACATATTTAAGGGGCTCATGAACTTGGACAGAAAGACACATCTGTATTTTTTACTAATTTTTGGTTTCCTTTGTAATCCTATTTTTTTAAAATTTAACAACCTTATTCTGAGAAAGGATCCAATGACCTTTACTAGATTGCTACAGGGTGTTCATGTGACAAAAAAGATGAAGGACTCCTTTATGTCCAAAGTTTCATTCTTTGTCCTACAGCATGTTCCTTATCCCTTTTTACCAGCAAGATTCTGAATTGGAAAGTTTCCTGGAAAGGAAAAATTATTTCTCTCAATCTATATAAAATATCATTGGAAGATGTAGCTTAACACAAGGATAACTAGTCAAAAAAAATTAAACCAAACCTTTTGCTATTAACTTATCTCTGTGATGTTGTATAAATCATTTCACTACTTTGGGGCTGAATTTCTCTTTCTGTGACATGAAAGGGTTGGATTAGATCTTCTAACACTTGGCAATTCTCATTTTTAGCTTGCCCCAGATGATGCTTGGCGTTGCCCACACTGTAAGCAGCTCCAACAAGGGAGCATAACATTAAGCCTGTGGACCTTGCCCGATGTGCTTATTATACATCTGAAGAGATTTCGACAGGTAAGGCATCTTCTGTGAGGTAGGAAGAACCCTAAGGACAAATTGTAAGTTTTTTTACAAAAAGTAAGTGACTTTCCTATAGTGGAATGCTGCCCCCAAATGGTTCTATTATGATTAGCCCAGAACTCCACCAGTACCTCTATTTTTGTAACATCTCCTTATTTTCCAAATCAGTGTTCAGCATCTTCTCAACAAGTTTGCAAATTTGATTTCATGTTGCCGTTTCTTGCTTTGCAATTCTTTAGTGTTTATTGTGTATTTGTCCAAATGCTTCATTTATGGTTTGGAGTGTGTATGAAGTTAGTAGAGAGAAGAACTAGTAGAACCTAAGTAATTGAGAGCAGAAGTAACGAGACCTAGATAATTGCAATTCAACTTCATCTGAAGTATAGCTGCTAGCGCTCATTCCTTCTATAAGTTCTTGGTTGTAGCAGAGCAAAAGTTGATGTATAGTTGCCTGATATACAACTTAACCATTCAGTAGAATGGAAATTCCTTGAGGATAGGGTTTCTTTGCCTTGTCTTTGTATCCTCTGCGCCTAACATGGTACTTGCACATAGTAGGTGCTTCGTGTTTTCCACATTTAAAACATTTCAGGAAAGGTGTTTTTTAATAGCGGAAAAACTTTTATTGGTTTTATCTGGGAAGTGCAGCAGCTGTAATTGGTACAATTGTGACAAGAGATGGCTCACTGAATGAAGAGAGGGGAGTACTACTTTGGCATAGAGTTACTGAGTAAATATATTTTGAAATGAAGGTGGTGTAAGAACAACTTATACCAGTGATTTTTTTTTGTAAGTTCCAAATGGTGATTAGGTGTCATTGAAATAATACTATTTATGAAATAGTATATAAATGAAATAGTGATACTTCAGGGGCATCAGAAGCTAAGTAAGCTTTTATAGGTTGGCCTAGGGAAACCAAGCATAATTTAAAACTTTTTTTTAAAGGAGGAGATTCATTTTGGATTCCAAACAGCTGACTTATAAATAAACTCTTGGAATTCAGCCTGTTTCTTAATAAGAAGTTGGGGCTTATTTGTAGCATGAACCCTTTGTATTTCTACTACTGGAGGGGAATAGAACCTGTGTATATTCATTTCTCTTTTCTTTGGGATGTGGTTCTGTACTTTGAAATGAGATGTGGCAGCTAGGTGGTGCAGTGCATAGAGCACCTGAGTTTGAATCATGCCACAGATACTTACTAACTATGTGACCCTAGGTAAGTCATTCATCCCCTCTAAGCTTCATTTTCCCCATCCATAAGAGTCATATAACAGTAACATATAACAGCATGAAGTCGTTGAGGATCAAATGAAATTACATGTGTAGTTTATAAGCCTTAAAGCCCTATATACATGCATGGAGGCAGCTGTAATGTTGTAGATAAAGAGTGGCCTCAGAGGGTGAGCAGGTTCAAGACTTGCCTCTGGCACATGTTGGTCATGTGATTCATTGTCTTGGTGCCCCAAGTTAAGTCTGGGTTGTATTCAGAGGCATCCAGGGCCCTGTTCCAATGTCACTTCTGCATCCACCATCTTTGTTCAGGCACAATCTGTTCTGCCTTTGCTTCCCTTTCTACCCTGATGCTTTCCCTGTGGCACCCAAAAACCACCTGGTCCTTCTGTCTGTCAGGCACTGAAAATTCCTTTAGTGTTGTCTCTCCTGATTAGAGTGTGAGCAGCTTGAGAGCCGGAACTGCCTCACTTTTCTGTTTGCAGCCCCAGGATTTAACACTATACTTGTCACATAGTAAATAATTTTCTCTTTTCTAAGGTGCAAGGCAGATGCCAGTCAGTCTTCATTGGCAGAAGGAGGTACCTCCTTCTCAGTTTTCTGTATCAGTGAAATCACAGAAATCACGGGTCTGGGCTGTATACATTTTATTGACATTTGGTTTTCACATAATTTAAATTTCCTGCTCTATTCTTCCCCTCTCCTCTCTGAGTCATCTCCTTTGTCGACTTTTCTTTTTTCTTTTATCATTTTGTACCTCCCCACCCCCCACTGAGCAAATTTAAGGAAAAAGCAAAACAAACAAACAAAAAAGACCAAACCCTCAATGCACAGATATAGTCCAGCCAAACAAATGTCCACATTGGCTGTGAAAGAAAAGAAAGTGTATTTCTTATTGCCTTTTAAATTCCTCATCTTTTTAACAGGAGGTGAGAGGCATGTTTTGTATTCATTCTTCTGGATTCATGGTTCCACTGTATTGGTCAGGGTTCTAAAGTCAAAGTTGTCTTCCTTTCTAGTGTTGTCGGTGTGGTAGAAATTGTTCTTAGTTAACTTTGCTTGTATCAATTCAAAGAGACTTTTCCCGTTTTCTGCTGTCTTGTGACACAATAACATTCCATTCCATTCATATACCACGATTTGTTTAGCTGTCCCTCAGTAGAAGAAATGCTCCTTTATTTTCTAATTTTTGGTTACCACCAAACAAGTTGCTATAAATATCATTTTACACACAAGTCCTTTTCCTTTTTCTTTGTAAATATAGACCTCTTCCTCCTTCTCCTCTTTATTTCTTCTAATTTCTTCTTTCTTCTCTCCATCTAGTCCAAGTTTGTACCTAGGATAGTAATCTCTCCTGAAGTGTCTCAGACAGATGGTCCACTAGCTTCAGGTGGAATATTTCCAGTGACAGGGAACTCACTGCTTAATTCTGCTTCTGAGTGTGCCTAATGGCCAGGAGATTTACTTCACGTGTATTAGTCATCCTGCTGGGAAGGAGAAACTGCACAACTGAATCATTTCCTCATCTTGCAATGTTCAAATCTTCCCTACGAAGTCATGCTTTGGACTAAGGACAACTCTTCACCATAAGCAGAGCTGCCTTCTTTCTCTCAAAATGTGCTCAGGTGGAACACTTGTACTTGAAAGGGCTTTCTCTATAAGCTACATTTAAAGTAAAATAACACTGGATATTGGCAACAAAGTAAGTTATTCAGCACAATAGTCAGTCAGCAAGCATTTATTAAACTCCTTCTGTATGTCAAGGGAGTAAACACTACTGTACTTGGAAGAAAGATCTGAAGAACTGACTATACCAAAGAAAGCATGTTGGTAGCCTTGTGTTAGCGTGATTGTAACGTATTCTCCCATTTCACATTGGGGAGGTTTGTTCATTGGATGATAGTGCAGAGTTTGGGGTCAGATGATCTGTGTTTGAATCCTGCCTTGGCCACTCACTGACAGGTGTGAAGTGTGATAGGTTGCTTTACATCTTTGGAACTCAGTTTCCTTGTATAAGAGGATTTGACTAGATGGTCGCTGAGGACCCTTTCAGTTCTAAATCTAGAATCCTGTGGCCAAACCATTGCTCTGATTTATTAAATGAGAAAGCTAGTTTGAATAGGCACCAAGCAGAACTGACCTATTCACTTAAACTTGCTTTAAGTGGTTATAGCTTGTGTTCTTCTTGAAACAGGAGGGTGACAGGCGAATGAAGCTTCAGAACATGGTGAAATTTCCTCTAACTGGCCTGGATATGACGCCTCATGTGGTAAAACGGAGCCAGAGCAGCTGGAGCCTCCCGTCCCATTGGTCTCCATGGAGGCGCCCCTATGGACTAGGGAGAGATCCTGAGGACTACATCTATGATCTCTATGCTGTGTGTAATCACCACGGGACCATGCAAGGGGGGCATTACACAGGTAATCGTGCAAGTCTGTGGTTTGAAAACCGGAGTTACTTTTCTGATCATCTTTCAGATTTTTATCTTGCTTGTAACAGAATTTCTTCATGTTTTGTGGACCTTGCTTCCCCTTGTCATCAACCAGGTGAAACCGAACATCTGTGGTGGCAATTCTCACCACATCTGCACATGTCTAGGAATAAAATGAATGAAGATCCTCCCCTCTTTCCCTGATGTGAGCAAAAGACAGCTGCAGTAGCATCACATTTATCTATTTAAAAAATTAGGATATTCAGAGTAACTATTAGGCTACCTAATTTGTATCACCAGAGTAAAGATTTAACTATCTTTGTCCAAGGATTCAGATAGTAACGGTAGTGATAATTAATAGTAGTAGTATGAATGAATAAAATTAATGAATGAATGAGAAAGTGTTTGTTAAAAGCGTACTATGTGTGAAGTGTTATTATGCAAGTACAAAAGTGAAGACAGTTCCTACCCTCAAGAACCTTATATTCTAATAGGGGAGACAACACAAATAGGGTACAGGTATCCATAGTGAGGTTTTGCTGGTTTAGAAAATTATGGGGATGATAGATTGACATACCTTTTCCAGTAGCAGTGGTAGTATGGATTTTATTTCTAGAACTGGGAGGTGGGCATGGATAGAGGGTGATGGGGGATATATATCTAGAAAAGAAAAGGGCTAGTGAGAAGAGGGTGGCCAAGGTGTAAAGTAGTAGAAGTATTAATGGTGATGTTATTAAGTCCTTCAACATACAGATATCATGCTAAAGAAAATTTTTAAAAGTATAGGAATAGGATTATCTTGGCTGCTATTAGAACTGTCCTGAAGATGCTTTCTTTGAGCCTGCAGAAGATGAGATTCTGTCCCAGGACTTCTTTTCAGTTATAAAAAGCAGATGCTTTATCCACTTGTTTATACCAGGTTGGGGAACCTGCAGCCTCAAGGCCACATGTGGCCCTTTGCCTGAATCCAAACTTCAGAGAACAAATCCCCTTGATAAAAGAATTTGTTCTGTAAAACTTACACTCAAGAACCTAGATGGCCACAGGTGACCTCGCGGTCATAGGTTCCCCTCCCTGCAAGTCTAGACTATTACATATAATTAGAAAATAATAATAACAAGATGGTAACTTGTCCTAGGACCATTTCCGTATGAGCTCCATAAAAAAGATGAGAATGAAATGATAATCATAAACTTTTATTTATAATAGTGCTTTATTATTTTAAAAATGCTTTCATATATGTTATCTCATCTTACCCTTATGATCTTATGAGGACAGGTATTTTTATTCTCATTTTATAGATGAAGAAACCTCAGAGAAATTGCTATTTGAATGAAGTCACATGGCCACTGAGTGAAAGAGCTGAGTCTAGAAAGTCTAGAGTCTCTTAATTCTTAATCCTGTGTGCATTCTTTCCTGTCAGTCAGTCAATAAGTATCCATTAAATGCCTACTACTATGCGCTAGCCACTGTGCTAAATGCTGGGGATACAAAGAAAGCAAAAGGGAGTCCCTGGCCTCAAGGAGTTAATGGGGGAGACAAGAAGCAAATAATCTATATAAAGGATAAATAAGAAATAATTAATAGGGTGAAGGCACTAGAATTAGTACTCTGTAGAAGGTAGGATTTTTCCCCTTTGTCCTACTTTGTCACCCTATAAGATTATGTAAAATATTTTAAAGTGAATTCGAAGGCTTTTTTCCTTTGGAAAGGAGTTGAACCAGGGAATGGATAAATTAAGAAATGTAGGTGATGGAAAACCAGAAGATAGTAATAAGAATTTATTTTTTTCCAAAGTATGACTTGTCATCCTTCCACCATTCTTTGTTTGATATGTATGCTGGAGGAGAAGTAAAGAAGAGAAAAAAACAGAAAAAGAAGAAAAATTCTGGGCTCCAAAACTTTACTTCTAATATCCTTAATGAGGTCTTTAATTATTTAAATTCTCCTAGTGACTATTTTTCAAAAGAATGATCCCAACTTTTAATACAGCTCCCAGTTTAACAAAATGATTTAGTTTTTTTGAGTGCTATGGAAAAATTTTCAAGAAAAAAGAAGATATTAATTAAAACCTTAAAAGAAAATTTTTTTTAACATGTATTACATAGCAATACAAACCACCCCCCACTCCAAAGCCCTTCCAAATTCTATGAATACAAGCAGAACTGTTAACTGTTTCATTACTTATTATTACTAACTCAAATTTAAGATGTAGAGTTCAATTCTATTCAGAAAAAAAAATAAGCTTTTGCAATGTGCCAGAAACTAGAGGCAGAAAAATGAAACATGGTTCCCTAGGTGTTTAGAATCTATTTGAGGGAGAATGGGACATGTATACAAATAAGAGTGACACGGAATGGAATGTGATAAGGACAAAGGAAAGGTCTGGGCAGTGCTGTAAGAAACGTGAGGAGGCAAGTGCTGTATTTTTTAATGTGCTGTATGTATGCTGTATAGGACATCAAGGCCTCTTGCATAATCAGTGTGTTCAGTAAATTTATAACCGTTTTATAGGACTTGGAGCATAATTTTACATCTTAAATGATGATAGAGGTTTATAGCTGTTGGATCTTTGCTTTCATGGCATAGTTGGTCAAATCTATAATTTACTTGATGTTGGCTTACAGAATCTTAGGGTTGGAAGAGACCTCCGAGCTCAAATAGTCCAGTCTTCCACCTACTGCAGAAATTCTTTGTGTAATATCCATGACAGATGGTTATCCAGCCTTTCCTTTGGTCAGGAATGCAACCCCCAATTAGAATACTGCCTCTGTGGGAAAGTACAAGCTGTTTTATGGTACAGGTTCAAGAAATGCATGTGCAGCAAAAAAACAGTCTATGCCAGGTTTTTCCCAGCTAGTGTGGCTGCTTGCATGGAAGAGACTTGGAAAAAAAAGCAACTTAACCCCTTCCCTCTATCTACCATAAAATTTACTCATTTCTTCTTAGTTCCCATGCTTGGGCATTGCCACTTCCTGTCTTTGACTTCTGAACATCTAAAATTTTTACTTTTGTCAATAAACTACATTAAAAGATAGATCCTCTCCGTGGTAGAGAATCTGAGGAGCTGAATGGAAACTATTCTATTAAGCATTTACCCTTTGAAATCTTAGAAAGAATTTATTTTTTTCTTCTTACAAGGGAGAGATGGCAAATAGTAAATAAAAATAAGTAAAAATAAATTTTCATAGATGTATTTTACCTAGAATGTTTGCATTGCTGTGTCTCATTGCCTTTGTCTGAACTTGGTAGTCAACCAGCCTTACTTAAGCACTTATTGTGTGCCAGGCACTGGGCTAAATACTGGTTATACAAAGAAAGGCAAAAATCTATTTCCTGCCCACCAGGAGCATACATTCAAATGAAGGCAGACAGCCTGCAAATAATTGCGTACATACAAGATGCATGTGTAAATGCAGAGTAATCTGAGAGAGAAGCCACTAGCAGTGGGTGGGGAGGAAGTACAGAAAGGTCCTTTTGCTGAAGAAGGAATCTAATGTCTCTTGAAGGAAGTCAGGCAAACTCGGGGTCAGAAGAGAGGAGGGAGAGGATTCTAGGTATGGAGTCCATCCAGTGCAAACTCACAGAGTTGGGACATGGAATGTCAAGTATGAGGGAAGAGTAGGTAGGCAGTGTAGTTGGATCATGGAATGCATGGAGAGGAGTGAAGTATAAGAAGACTGAAAAGACATATCTTTTAGGGAGGGGGCCAGGTCCTGAAGGGCTTTCATGCCAGAGGATAGTCTAGGAAGTAGAAGGCTGCTAGAGTTTATTGAGTAGGGAGATGACGTGGTCAGGCATGTGCTTTAGGAGGATCACTTTGTGACTGTTGAGTTGAAGAGGACAGATTGGTATGGGAAGAAAGAAGTTGAGAGAGTCTGAGTAGCATAGCAGATTGAGGGTCTATACTTGGAGTCAGGAAGATCTGTTTGTGAATACTGCTTCAGACACTTACTGGCGGTGTGACCCTGAGCAAGTCACTTAATCTCTCTGACTGCCAGTTTCCTCATCTTTAAATAGGTATAATAATAGCACTTATCATACAGGATTGTGAGGATTAAATGAAATAGTACATGTAAAGCACTTTGTAAACAGGAAAATGCCATGTAAATGACATCTGTTTTTAATCATTTCATCCTCCTCTTCCTCATTATCATTACTGCTGTGGTTTTCTTTGGAGGGAGTAGTCACGTCAGGTTGTTTGAAATATCAGCACCATGTTCCCAAATCATGGCAAGAGACATAGTATTGCATGCATTGTAAGTAAGTGCTGTCTGTGAGAGATGGCACCATAATGATTCTCCCCTCATAGGACAGGAAAAGGTGCCTGCCTGGGGACTGTACCTGGTAAGGGGAACTCTCAGGTGAAGAAACTCCTATCAGTTCTTCTTTGCAGTTACAGTTTTAATGAGGTACTTAGGACAGTGGTTCTCAACATGTCATCCATGAGTGTCCTTGAGACTCTGCAAGATCAAAATTATTTTCATAATAATGCTAAGATGTTTTAATTTTTAATATGGTGAATATTGATAGAAGTAGCTTACATAAACAAAAGCTCTTTAGGCAGGTGTAGTCCTCAGTTTTTAAGAGTGTAAAGAGATCCTGAGACCAAAAAGTTTAAGAACCTCTTACCTAGGGAGGTTAAATGATTTGCTTTGGGCCTTACAGTCAGTATTTGTCAAATGTAGCACTTCAAACGAAGTGTTTCTACCTCTGAAGCCTTTTCTTTATGTTCTACATCGTTCTGCCTCTCAGGAGTTCTTATGAGAAAAAATGCTGACTCACTTCTAGGAAGAAAATAGAATTATTTTGCAAATGCATCTTATATACATCCATTTCCCCCTAAGATCAATTGATATTTCCAAACCTGTTATAACAAATTGTAGATTTTTCAGGGAACAAGATTGTAATATAGCATCTTAGAGGATGACAGAACTCTTCTGTGAACACAGTTTCTATTTGTTTATTTCAGCTAAAACATGTATATTCTTCATTTATATCTCAGGCTATTGCTTAGACCTGGAAAAGAAGATTCATCATCTTTCAGTATTTGTAGTATTGTTCTCTACCAGCCTGATGAGCATGTTTGGGTCATCTCTCAGTGCCTTCACTGTAAGCAAATGCTCGAGCATTGCGTTATGTTTAAATAGACTGGGTGTATTATGTTTTAATATTGACCAAATATTTAAAAGATAAAATAGAACTTATTTTCTTGTGTGGCTGCCCTCCTGTTTCTACATGTGTAGCAAGGAACTCTTGCTTGAGTATGATGCATAACTTGGGTTATCTTTTGTCTTTTCCAAGAAAGTTGCACTAATTGAATGAATTAACTACTTGCTCTCCTTTTGAAAATGCCATAAATTGACCCAATAACTTAAAACAGTGATGCTTTTTAGTTCATCCCAGGGCTGGATTTTGATGAGGCATTAATGGGAATGAAATGGTGCTGAAACTGAGCTAATGATGGAAATTTCTTGTTGACAGCATACTGTAAGAACTCTGTGGACGGTCTCTGGTACTGCTTTGATGACAGTGATGTACAGCAGTTGTCTGAGGATGAAGTCTGTAAGCAGACAGCATATATACTTTTCTATCAGAGACGAACAGCTATACCATCATGGTCAGCCAACAGCTCTGTGGCAGGTGAGGTCAGCTCAGGTTTCTGGAAATTGTAGTTTTTGTGTAAATTTTCTAGCATAGAAGATTGATTTTTGGTGTGATGCCTCCTCAGAAGGTCTTTACTTTATGTAACTTACAATACTGTTGTAAGTCACCAGTAATATTGTAATGGTCTTGAAATCACCACTAATCAAGAGATGAGAAAAGGATAAACAAAATCCCCAAGAAGATGATCAAATATTGGAAATGGGGGAAGCTGCTGATGGGTCTATAACCAGAGTTTGTAAACTTATAAATGGTTTGGATAAGGTTGACAATGGACCAGTACAGCAGATCACATCTTGGAATGTCTTGGCACTGAAGGGACTCCCCTTGAAAGTTGAAAGAGGTTGAGAAAGAAAGAAAAACAGTATTATTTCTTACATTGAGAAATAAAATGAGAGAGTTCATTACCCCAAGCAGAATAATATTGGTTGAAAATTAAGGTCATGGAAATGTTAAAAAGTTTATGGGTGATGGAGTCATGAATTGGAAAAGGAGACTGGAATATTTTGGGGAGACATCACTAACCTCTTTGAATAATAGTAGTGAAGACATCTAAGTTTTGGTTCCTGGCAGAGATGGAATACTCATTGGAATACACCATATTTGGCATTTCTTATGCCTTGATGACCTTATAATTAAATCATAATTACTCAGGAAGCTGCTTGGTAGATAACAGTAGTTTCTGCCACAGGACAGAAGAACATAAAATTAGACTCTAAAATTTTACCCAAATGGGGTGGTTTCTCACTTAAACAATCATCCAGGTTAATTATAAGATGAAAAAGTAGGGTTTTTTACCCTCAGGATGAATTCAGTGTGACTCTTACCCCCATGGAATGCTTTTCCTGGGAGTCAAAGCCTTAATGTTGCCTTATTCTGTAGAGGATCTCTGCCTATTTAAACAGCTTGTAGCATGTGCAAACTGGCACCCTCAACCCCCACCCCATGTTCCATTTCTGGCAAATATACTGCTTGATTGAGACTAATTTTGAATGTCAACCAGAGCCCGCATGTACAAAAATATTTATAGCAGTTCTTTTTGTGGCGGCAAAGAATTGGAAATTGAGGGGGTGCCCATCAATTGGGGAATGGCTGAACAAGTTGTGGTGTATGAATATAATGGAATACTATTATGCTAGAAAAAAATGATGAGCAGACAGATTTCAGAAAAACCTGGAAAAGCTTACATGAACTGATGCTGAGTGAAGTGAGCAGAACCAGGAGGACATTGTACACAGTAATAGCAACATTATATGATGATCAGTTGTGAATGACTTATAGCTCCAAAAAAGAGTCATGATGGAAAATGCTATCCATATCCAGAGAAAGAACTATGGAATCTGAATACAGATGGAGGCATACTGTTTTCTCTTTGTTGTTGTTTCTTCTTTCTGTGGTTTTTCCCTTTTGTTCTGATTCTTCTTTCACAACATGACTAATGTGGAAATATGTTTAACATGATTGCACATATATAACCTATATCAGATTGCTTTCTGTTTTGGGAAAGGGACAGGGAAGGGAGGGAGGGATGAAAATTTGAAATTCAAAATCTTATAAAAATGAATGTTGAAAACTATCTTTGCATGTAATTGGAAGGAAAATAAAATGCTAGTAAGTGCAAAAAAAAAAAAAAAAGGCAACCTGGTAAACCCAGGGAAGCAGTGTAATGCAACAGAATGAATGATAACTTTGGAGAGAGGACCTGGGTTTGAATGTTGGCTTTTCTTCTGACTACCTGTATGATCTTGGATAAGTATTTCACCTTTCTGGGCCTCAGTTTACCCATCTGTGAAATGGAATTGGACTAGAGAACCTCCATAGCACTTTCCAAATTGCATCTATGATCCTATGAATTTCAGTCATCAGTGACTATAAAAATGACATATTAAAGTTGGGAGGGATCTCAGAGGTCATTTGGTATAGCTTATACCTGAAACACAAATCTTCTCTTATCCTCTCCCAAAAGCAGTCATCTCTTCTTCCCTTGAATACCTCCAATAACTGGGAACTTTCTACCTTTCCAGACAGTCCATGTATCTTTGAGTTGCTCTATACTGAGCATATATACTTATTATGGGGTATATGAGGTGTTCGGGGAAGACTAACACCTTTGTTGTGAGGGCTTGCCAAGTCCTTTTCAGGTTGCTAATCTACCTTGGGTGTCCACCTGTCACCCAACTCTCACCTAAGAGACTGTAGCATATGCAGCAGCTACATTTCAGTAAAACCATCTTGCTAGATGGGCTAAATCCGGTGGAGGGTAACCAGCAGGTCTCAAACCCATTGGTGACTTAGGTAAATGTTTATCCCAAGCATGTCAAGACTTCCCCCAGTGGAATGGGCAGATGAGAATAAATTGGCACTGTAGAATGCTAAGAGCGTGGTCAGACATGGAAGATACCAAAGTCATCCACAGCATCCCAGGCTATTGCCAGTCATCTTGACTTTTGCCTCTCTACTGGACTTTGATGACTCTAGAAGAGAGAGAATGAGGCTAACACTTTGTGCAGCTCTGCCTCACTTAAATCCAACTGACAGGCAAGTCAAAACATCACCTATCATCCACTATTTTGCCCCAACATCACGCTGTCATTTGTCCGCTTCAAAAATGAATGATGAGCAATAATTCTGAAAGTCTGTCCTTACACTTACTCTGTGTCCTTGTGATTTCCATATATTGATGCTTGTCAAGGGGAATAAGTCATGATTTCATAGACTTAGAAATGAAAGGGACCCTCGAGGTAATTTAGTCCCCCCTCTTCCCTCCTCTTCATTTTACAGTAGAAGCTAAAGCCTAGAAAGATTGTTGGGTGGTAGCAGCAGAGCCAGGATTTGATGCCAGGGGCTTCTACTCCAAGTCCTCTGTCTCCTCTTCCACATGACAGCTTTTCAGATACTTGAGCAGAGCTGTCTTGTTGTTCCTCCTTATTCTTTCTCATTCCTTCAAACTGATCCTCTCCAACAGTTTTGAATCATCTCACTTTCACTATCCAGGTCTTACTTACCTCCCTTTATCTGTGTCTATGGTTATATGAATAAATGATTGTCTTCATGTACCTGTGAGTTTAAAAAAAAAAGGAACCAGTGCTGACAGCCTTGAAAATGAAAATCACTTATTTCATAACAGCCAGAAATATCACCCTGGGACTGTATTCTATTCAACTGACATCATCTCTTAAATTTAAATTTTGCTTTATGAAGCATTAAGGACTCTCCTTGCATTATTTATAGCTAAAATGATATAATATGTATGGGAATTGGTTCCCTCCTTAATTAGTCATAGTGTGCTGTCGCCCAAAAGGCATCATTCTGGATTCTGGTGGTTAACGTTGAACTCCAGTGGTGGGAACATCAATAATCACTTGTGATCAATCAGCAGGACTTACAGGGGGCCCTTTAACATGTAATTGGCCATGTGAGTCTACTCTGATCTTACCTCTCTGCCTTCTCTGCAGGTTCCACAAGTTCTTCACTGTGTGAACACTGGGTAAGCCGGCTTCCAGGGAGTAAGCAAGCCAGCGTTACGTCTGCAGCTTCGTCTAGGCGCACATCTCTGGCTTCGCTCTCAGAGTCGGTGGAGTTGACCGGGGAAAGAAGCGAAGATGATGGTATGTATAGGAAGAGATGGGAAAAGCAGGAAATGGCTTTTAGAGATGGTATCAAGGCGGCTAGATGGCACAGTGAATAGGGTGCTGGGCCTGAAGTCAGGAATGCTCCTCTTCCTGAGTTCAAATCTAGTCTCAGATACTTATTAACTATTTGACCCTTCTGTTTGCCTTAGTTTCCCTATTTGTAACATGAGCAGGAGAAGGAAATGGCACACCACTCCAATATCTTTGCCAAGGTAACCTTAAATGGAATCATGAAGAGTCAGGCACAACGGAACCTCAGCAGCAACTACAAAGGGGTTCTTAATCTGGGCCCATGGGCCCCCCCAAAGAATCTGTGTAGATTTCAAAGGGTCCTTGAACTTGGAGGAGATTCATAGACTTTACCACCCTGCCACGGTATTCCATGACATGAAAAATGGTTAAGAACCTCTAGTTTGTAGTTTCTCAGGTTTGAGGGGAGGTTGCTGGAAAACAAAGCATTCACAGACACTGGAGTTGCAGGGGAGTTTGCTGACCGGTGGTGTTAAAGCCACAGGTTCTATCAGGAGGATAAAAGTATCCTTCTCCACCCTCTACTTCATTTTCCCCTGCTTTTGTCATAGAGTATATTTGTTGTCAATGGAACTGGTGTTGTTGGTATCGTTAATAGTGCTTAGAACACAAGTGGAATTGGTGGAATATTTATAGTAATAATAATAACAGAGGCAGCGTGGTATAATGGATAAGGCATTAGAATGGAAGTTAGGAAGACCTGTGTTCAAATTCTACCACAGACACTTATTAGCTGAGTGACCCTGGGCATGTTCTTTAACCTTTCTGTGTCTCAGTTTCCTCATCTTTAAAAATAAGAGGATTGGACAGAATAGCCTCTGAGGTTTCTTCTAGTTCTCAATCTGTGATCCTATAAACTTAGATTTATGTAGAATTTTGAGGTTTGCAAAATGTTTTTCACATGTTATTTCATTTAATCCTCATAACAACCCGGTTATGTATATGTTCTTATTATCCCCATTTTACAGATATGAAAACTGAGGCTGAGAGAGGTTAAGCCTCTTCCCTAGGGTCACATGGTTTAATCAAGTATCCGAATTTAGATTTAAATCCTGATCTTTTTGACTTCAAGCATTCTGTGCACTATGCCACACTGCTTTCATATCATGAAAAGGTTGGTTTGAGTGAATCCTGGAGGAGAGTTGTAACATTAAAAAGTTGGAAAGCCACTCATGGAAAAATGAACTCCTCCAATAAGCCTGGTTTGTTTTTATTTTTCACTTATTGGTTAAGAAATCATTCAGTTTATTTTGGGGGGTGGCTGGTCAGAATATTGATCTAAGGTAGCATCAGATTGGTAGAAAGAATCATACAGAAGGGCAGTGAGAACTGGAAATATCTGGAGGTTGTTAGCTTAGGTTCTGTCACAAGGAAGGCATCTCATAGTGGTCTTTGGTACCTTACCCTGTGACTGATACGTGAAAGGACAGTCAGTCAAGGAGTATCTAATAAACACCTACTGTGTGCTAAGCACTTGAGATACAAAGAAAGGCAAAACCATGGTCCCTGGACTCAAGACACTTTCATTCTAAGAGGAGAGACAGCATGCAAATAAATGGCTTTGTTCCTTTGAGATATATGCAGTGTAAATGGAAGGTAATGTCAGAAGATGGGCACTCACAGTGAGAGATACAGTGATTCCCTTTTGGAGGGAGATGATCCTTGGAAAAAGAAAAAAAAAGGTACTATTTTGTAATAGCAAGAACATTGTTCTGGGAATCTGTACACATGAACCTTAATCCTGGCTTTTCCTTTAACTGTGGAGCCTTGAGCATGTCACTCTTTCTGGTCCTTGGTTTCCTCAACTGTAAAATGAAAGTTTGAACTAGGTGATCCAGCACCTTTCCAGCTCTGATTTTCTATGTAGCAAAAAATGACTCATGATTTCCTTGTCTGTTTAGGCAGATGCTGAATTAGGGAACACTTAATCCCTAATCGTCATTATTTTTATGATAAAATGGACACATTTTTGTCTTCATTCCACTTGCTTAAAAAAATGCAGTTGGTGATTCATTCAGCCAGCAAACATTTATTAAGTGCCTATATGAGCCAGGCATCATATAAGTGCTGAAAGATACAAACAAAGGCAAAAGATGGCTCTTATATTCAAGGAACCTGCTGTCTACTAGGAGAGACACATGAAAACAGCTACATACAGATAAGCTAGATATTGGAGATGAGCAGTAGAAGGGAGGCAGTAGCATTCAGGGGAATCAGGAAAGGCTAGGGATGGGATTTTTTCTGGGGCTTGAAGAAAGCTCGGTGAGCCAGGAGGGTGAGGGAAAGAAGGAGATCATTTCAGGCGTGTGAGGTTCAGGGGCAACAGTCAGTGAAAATGCTCAGTCGGGAGATGGAGTATCTTGTGTGAGTAAGAGCTAAGAGGTCAAATATTGGACTGCAGAATATGTGAAGAGGGGGTGTGGAGGAAAACCGGAAAGGTGGGGGAGCTTTTGAAGGATTTGGGTTGCCTAGAAGTCTAGGAAGCCATAGGAGTTTACTGAGTGGGAGATGGGGAGAGACATGGTCAGACCTGTGTTTTTTAGGAAGATCACTTTTACAGCTGAGTAGAGGATGTGCTCGATTGAGAAGAGTCTTGAGGCAGGGAAACCAACCAGCAGACACCAGATCAGTATCTGTTTAAACATCGTCACTTGTGCTAGGTAATGAGTAAAGAAAACAATCCAAGTGTGTTCTCTGCCCATTACGGTTACTTGTAAAAGACACTATAAATTCCATAGTGAATTCACCAGTATCAGCATGGGTGAAGCATCTTTTAAGTGTTCATTCCCTAGAGCCAGGATGCATTTACAATCAGGCATATTTACTTCTTCCTACGTTCCTTTGCCTTTTGTACCCACTGAATGGATAATAGCTGAAGGTACATGCATAGTCTAGCACAAGAGCTTCAGGTGAGGAAGTCCCATATTTGAATTGTAGCTCTGCTGCTTGGGACAAGTCATTTCATCTCTGTGGCCCTTCGTTTTTTCATCTGTAGAATAAAAGGGTGTGGATTTGGTGATTTCTGAGGTCTCTTCTCATTCTAGCATTTTGTGGGGGTTCATTGTGCTAGAAATGATGTATTATGTTTGAGGCAATTCCAGAAAAATGGGAGTTTTCATTGTGATACCAAATAAGGCAGGTATAAAAATTGGTAATATCAAGAGAGAATTAGGGAAACTGTGTTATGCTCAAAGACACTATAGGCAATGAAACAGTAACAGTGCTGAGTAGGCATATACCAAATGGCATTGCCTCTAGATTTTTTGAAAAAAAAAATTAATTTTCATTCCTGTTTTTTGTTTTTATATCACCTTCATGTCCACATATATCCTTCCCCTTTCACCTACACATCATAACAGGTCATCCATTATAACAAAATATAAAAAGGAAGAAAAAGGGGGAAAATCAGTTCAGTAACCCTAACCAACACCCCCACTCCAATTTTCTATGATTGAATATTTATTCTACCCTTTGCCCTAACTTTGTTTTCTTTGCTTTTCTCAGGTGGGTTCTCAACTCGACCATTTGTAAGGAGTGTCCAGCGCCAAAGCTTGTCATCCAGGTCCTCTGTTACCAGCCCATTGGCTGTCAATGAAAATTGCATTCGACCCTCTTGGTCCCTGTCGGCTAAGCTGCAAATGCGTTCTAATTCTCCTTCGCGTTTTTGTGGTGACTCTCCTGTGCATGGTTCTGCCTCTACCTTGGAGAAGATAGGGGAGGCAGTGGATGATAAAGTCTCTATCTCTTGCTTTGGTAGCTTAAGGAACCTTTCTAGTAGCTACATGGAGCCAAGTGAGAGCCACAGTAGGCGTGAGCACAGGGCTGTGGGTAGAGCCCCTCTGGCTGTCATGGAAAGTGTATTCAGAGATGAATCAACTACCAAGAAAGTGACCTCAAATCTTTCTGATCCACAGAGCAAAAGCTCAGCACAAGGGGATCGAGTGCATCCTGTTTCAGATCCATTTGATAACAATAATCAAATTGCCTACGTGGATCAGAGTGATTCTGTTGACAGCTCCCCAGTCAAAGAGTCAAAGACGCCAAGTGGTTCTGGCTTACTTGTGGAAAAGTCAGACAGCACAACTAAGAAATCCCCTACCTCCAAAGGGGTTTCTGAGCCAGATAAAAGCCTGAGGAAAGGGAGGACAGTCTTGGCTCGCCAGGAATCATCTCTTTCAAACACATCACCCACTTCTCCTGTTCCCTTAAAAAGTTCTGTAAAGACTTCTCGCTCCAGAAGCAAAGCAGAATCTTCCCAGGTTAGTGGGCGACATGCTTCCCCTGTTCCTGGTCATCCCAAAAAGGAGTCATCTACAAAATCCCCGGACTCTGTAGCTGTACAGCAGAAGCAAAAGTTAGCTTCCTCCTCGGCTTCTATTTCTTCCTCTACAACTGCCAAAAAACCCCCTCTGAGCTCTGCCACCAGGGGTCCATCCTCTGCTGGAAAGAGTAGGACTTCAGACAGAAGCCTGAGCCGGGAAGGCTCCAAAATAAGCCTTGGTTCTGACAAAGCCAGTGTCACATCCACCTCCAAACCCAACTCCCCTCGGGTGGGTCAGTCTAAAGGAGGGGAGAGCAGAATGGATGGAAAGCATGTTAGGAGTTCCTCCATGGCCAGCCTGCGGTCTCCCAACCCAGGCATGAAGTCAGCTTTAAAGAGAGATAGCAGGTCAGAAGACAAGGGCCTGTCCTTTTTCAAGTCAGCTCTGAGGCAGAAGGAGACGCGCAGGTCAACCGATCTTGGCAAAACCACGTTGCTCACCAAAAAGTCAGGTGGAGGCTCTACCAAGTCCATCAGCAAGAACACGGCGGATGAGAAGTCAGAGAAAGGCAGCTTGCCACCCTCCTCCCAGCAGCCAAATGCAAACACTATTTCAAAGGAGCAGCCTGCTTCCAAGGATTCTGCTTCTGTAAAACATTCCCTGCTCTCTGCCCGCAGATCCAAGTCTTCCCAGCTAGATCCTGGAAATCCTTTATCTCCCAGTAGCAAGCAATCTGCTGAGAAATCTTTAAAAAAGTTACCTTCTAGCATGCACACCTCTGCACGGCCTTCTCAAAAACCTCAGTGAGATTTCTGCAAACCAGGTGTTTTATCTGTAAAGACATTTATTTATTTAGAATTGAGAACTCTATTTTCATTCCCTTTCCCTGATATTTCCCTCTCCTGGCCCCCTGCTTTTGTTTTGTAATTTTTGGTTCATGTGCCTAATGTGTGTGTGTGAGAACTAAACTGCAGTGTGTTTGAAGTGTCTTCTTATTCTGCCATCAAACCAAATAATAGCCATAGGCAAGAAAGCAGTGATACCAAGTTAACTGGAATAATTGTGAAAAACATAATCCTGGACTGCCTCTTAGCACTTGTGCATATTTCTTTCTAGTGAAATGCCACAACTTTTTGTCAGACACTAGGGTTTGGAAACCTGTGAACCAGTTATGCTGTAAGTAGTATATGCTCTGTAGAACTGTGAAATAATATTATTTTGGGTTTTTGCCTGAGCAGAAATTATCCTCATTGATTTGTGGATTGTCGTCTAGTGTGGTAAGATGTAGAAGCTAACAGTGAAACCGAGAGACTGTTGCTGCTTCTTCTCTTGCCCCCGTCTTCAATCTTTTTTTAAAGGGCAATATTTTAACACTAATGTTGTTTCTCAGGTATATATACTCGGCTTGTATAAGAGGGATGAGCATTAGTGAATGAACTTAATATAAAGGTAACCTTTCATGTGTGAATGTATGTAATTTTCTCTTAGCATCATGGATGTAAGCTTTTTGAGATGTAGAGAATCTTTTGTTACTGTCATACTGGTGAAGATGTGTGTATACCTTAGCTGGCTATCCCTTGACTCTTGGACGTAGTGCTAAGAGGTGGTGAATTGGATAGCAAGAAGTTAGTTAGTATCCATTCTTTTTTCCCCCTCCATTGGAGTTCTGAAATATGGCCACTCCTCAGCATCGTGCTAAGAGGTGGTGAATTGGATAGCAAGAAGTTAGTTAGTATCCATTCTTTTTTCCCCCTCCATTGGAGTTCTGAAATATGGCCACTCCTCAGCATCTTCTAAGTTGTATCCTGATAATATGGATTATTTTTTTTTAAACTGGAATCATGTTGCCTGGTGGTATGAATGATGCCTGGGTGATATATAGATTATACTACTCTTGCTCTATAGCTGCCACTCCTTGTCTGTAAACAGAAGAATTGAATTTTGCCTTTTGGAGGTCTCAGCCCAATGCCAAAAGTCATCCATGCAGTATCGAGGCTCTGTGTAACAAAATATTAAATACTTTTTTTTTTTTTAACATTTCCTTGTAAGGCTTGATTATAACCATGTTTTCCAGCAAACAGTACCTTTCCCTTTCTGTTACAGGTTTTATCCCCCTTGATCCCCTCCCCAAATCTATAGTCAAAAGTAAAGCTTATTCCACAAGGCAACAAATTACCTTTGTTGTTTCAAAAAAGAAAACCTCTCCCACTTGGCTCAGTTTACAGTGCTCATACAGATGCTGCATTTATTTTTAAGTGGTATAGATGTATTCTGGCTTCACACTTTCTCTTCCTTGTAAGAGCTGTATAATCTGGGTTCTTTGTGAAACAAACTTTGCTATAATACAGGGGGGGATGTGCTGTGTTTCATGTTCATATAGTCTCCAGTTGGCATGTTTCCCCATGTCAGTGTTTTCCCAACCCATAAATTCACCCGACTCTACATGAACTTTAAATATCCAGACCCATGTGTAATCTTTCCTACTTAATAACTAAAGCAAATAGCTTTATTCATCCTGTAATTTGCTCAACTTTTTTTCTTTTTTGGGTTGGGGGAGGATGGGGAAATGTTGAGAAATGTTGATATCAGGTCACTTATCTTTCATAATTGCTAATTTGAACATAAAGATGACTAATAGACCTGAAAACTATTCATGGAAGGGTAGCCAAAGATCTAAACCCTTGCAATATTTAAAATTCTTTTATATTCAGCCTTTTGAATATTTCTGTAATGCTTACTGTATTTCATTTATCATGACTTTGTTGGCAGTAACACTCTACCTGATAATCGCAGTTTGATTGCCATGTATCCTTTGTGTCGTTTAGGCATCTATCCCATGCCAAAAGAATGTTGCTCTCTGGTTCTCCTGTTATTTGGCTTCTGGACAAAATCTTTTTGATAGTGTTACTACTTTTACTGGCATGTTGAGTTTTGCATAGTTATCTTTCCTCAGAATAATATTTTAAACCCAGTGTGATCATAACACTCCTCTCTAGCTATGGTGTAGATTTTCTACAGTCAGAAATGGCCTAAGATACGAACAGTGTCAAACGCAGCTGAACAGCTTCTCAAGAAGCTCCCGTTCCTTTGAATATAGGATAGATTTGACTTGGAAGGGTCACCAAAACTTGTAAAGCAAGTTTAGAGTAGTTACAAGAATTTCTTTTGGAGGGGATTTTAGTCGTTACCAGTGAAATAGTTAAACCTGAATAAAATTAGCTTCATTTCTAGAGAGAAACTTAAATTTTGAAGTTTTTATTGCTTTTGTACTGGAATTAAAAAAACACAACACCCTAACCTTTAAATTCTTTGAGCTCAAATATGATTTTTCATTATGTATTAACATTATTTGACTGGTAGGACTGGTTCTCCTTTCTGGTCAGCTGAAAACACACCTAACTGTGCTCTTGGGAATGGCGATGTCATTGTCTTGACATTTGGATTCTATCTGATTTCCTTTAATTTTCATGTTTGACAAACAATGAAAATTTGATGAAATAACAAAGATTTAATTATCTTAAATTACTGCATGCTATAAGGACACCAGACAGTGAACACAGAGAAAGGACAGAGAAGGACATTTTACCAAAATGCTTCCAAGAATGGCTTGAATAAGTTGGTTAAAAACAAAAAAAAATTCAGTTTTTTTTTTTAAACATGGGCCAGATTTTTTTTCCTGTTGATATTTGAAATAAGGTGTTTGCTTATTTGTTTGGGTGAACAATTATCTGTAGATCATATGGTCTTGTGTTTATGAGAGCTGTTTACAGAAGTATGGTTAAAAGGAATTATTACCTGCTAAGCACAAAGAAATCATTAGCAAATCCTGTAATGAGAGCACATCTATAGTGCTTTATCATCATCATTATTATTGATGTCTTCAGCGTTGTTCACTTTGAGATAGAATTGGGAATATTCAGATTCTCCCCTCTTCCCTTTCGAGAAGGATTCATGGTGGTAAAGAAACATTGTTTTTGATTATTGTGTTTCACTCCCATAAGCCCTTTGCTGCATGCCTTTTCCCTAATCCTTAGAGCAACCTTGTGCCAAGTCAATAACCATTCATGCTGGACACATAAAAGTAAATGTTTGTAGTCATTTGAAAGGCTGCCTTGAAATTTCTTATTCAATACGTAGAATAAATTGAAAAGGATATTTATGTAAAAAAATTGTAAATTCACTTCTCAAGTTAGCTTTACTTTAGCTCAGGGGCACCTAGAGTGCAGCCCATGGACCAAAAGAGGTCCATGGAGCCCTAACTGGGGCCACGGAAATCTGTTTTGCAGGTCTTTCTGAATTAGCATGTGCTAGAAAGGGTAGCTCTTGCGACCAGTTCTCTTTTATAGTGTAGTTGTAACCAATTTCATTTTATGGAAAGTAGATGTAGTTCTCATTTACTCATCAATACATTATTTGTCTTCCCATTGGTTTAACTGTTCTGCAGCCCAGCAATGAAGCTCTTTAACTAGATTCCTTATACTGGAATTTGGTCCTTCTGTGTTTGAGGTGAATGTATGATTTTTTTTTTGAGGGGGGAAGAGAAGAAAACAAAACCCATTTTTCTTCAAAATAATTTCCAAGGAAAAGGAAGTGGTAGAAAATTGCAAAGCAAACAGCTGGCTGCAGCTTTTAATGGAAAATGGAGTACCCGGGAAACCAAATTGGTTTCCAAATGGGGAAACCATTGGATGTAAAGTGTGGGTTTTCATTGATCTATAAATTTCATCCTGAGATGTTGCCTTTTTACATCATTGAGCAATTAAGATTTCTCTTTCTTTCTTTCTTTCTTTCTTTCTTTCTTTCTTTCTTTCTTTCTTTCTTTCTTTCTTTCTTTCTTTCTTTCTTTCTTTCTTTCTTTCTTTCTTTCTTTCTTTCTTTCTTTCTTTCTTCCTTCCTTCCTTCCTTCCTTCCTTCCTTCCTTCCTTCCTTCCTTCCGGAGGTGTCCAATTTCAAAGTTGTTGTAGTTTTGTGATAGAAAGAAATTAGTATTTCTGGGCTGGATTTTAGGGATAGTAGTTAATAGTATGCAAATCATAAGCACATTTTTCAGTGGAAAAAGCCAAACCCACTAACAACCCCTTATGCTATATGAGGCACTTTGAACTTTGCCTTAGTGATGGAGCTGAGAAATGCACATTTTAATGACAAACTGGTGCCTCTATCTTTTGAAACATGAAATATATGTGTCACTCTGCAAGATTTTTGTCCCTTTGGTTCAGAAATGGTTTGTTATAACTAAGTCAGACCATGTGCTTCAGATGGAAACCTGACACTTTGATTACAGGACATCTAAGCTGCCTCTACCCCCATCCCCTCCCATCCCTTCCCCCCACACACTCCATTTCCTTTTGTTTAGCTCACAAAATGTAGAATTCTTGGCTTTCCACAGCTGTAATTTGAGCATGACCCGCCATCCCTTCCCACTGCCCCAAGTAACAAGAATAATTCTGCATGGCCTTTATCTAGTGCTGCATCCTGAATGCATGCTCATTAACTATGCAAGCAACCGATACCGACCATAGATGGCAGTAACTGCTTAAAATGAAGCTATTAGATAATGGAGTTCTATTTTTGAATTTATTCTTTTGTTTCCTCTATGACCTGAGTATCTACACTCAGGGGCATGTAGAGGGTTTCTTGCTTTATTTTGCACATCTGTGACTCTTCTTTGCAGAAATTTTGGATTATTGACAAGATGGATGTGTAAAATTTCTTAAGTATTTTTCAAATAGGAAAGGTATTAGATATGTTGAAACGACAACATGCTGGTTTATGTAATGTGTTGTGGTGTCTAAGTAATCTCCTAACGTGTCCTCTTCTCTAAGTAACCTGCCATTTTTCTATAAGATTTTAATGATTTGTATCTTCTATATGACATCATGGTCTCAAGGAGAGACAAAAGCTTCTAGCAGCATTGACAATTAAAAAAACAAACTATGCTTTTGTAGAACTTTAGTGCTATTTGAAGCTGATATTTCCAGCCACCAGACCTAATAGGACTAGTACTGTGGTGTTTATGGCAGACTGTACAGTGAGTTTGGATCTAGAACTATCTCCCATTTGTTAATCCATCTGGTATAGAAGGCTTGAAACCTCTCAGGTGAGGGACCTGGTAAGGAAAACTCTGAAGTCCTAAAGGAGACAGAGCAATGACTGGCATGCAAATTTAAATCACAAGGCACTTGTGCAAATGGGGTCTTGGTTTGCTAGAGTAGGCAGCACACTGAAGGGCTTGGTGTTCTTAGTGGCCCTCTCCTTGGAGGGCTTGGTGTTCTTCATGGCCCTCTGTCCTTGTCTGTATGTAGCAAACGGAGACTTCCAGGGTGGGGGTGGGGGGAGTGAGGTTGTGAAATTCTCACTGAATAATAAAGTGATGAGAAGCTAAGATCAACTCTCTTTGAAAAGCATATCAGTAGCTAGAAGAGGATGCCTTTTAATACCAATGTCCTTTTCACAGTGAGCAATTAAAATTGCAGTCACCCCATGGCCTGAACATTGCTTTTGAACTCTTTATTGTGGTCCTTTTCAGGACAGCAGTTTCAGGAATTCTTCCTAGTTTAAAAACAAATGGGAAGAGCTTTATTTTGAAGTGACATTTGATATAATTCCCCTTCCCCCAATTTTTTTTTTAATTTTTAGCATCTCTTGTGGAATTTGCCAACTGACCCTAAATAATTTGGCTATACATGCAGAGGCAACTGAAATTTAGTTTTAATCTTTGGTGAGCCAGAAGTACTGTGGACACCTCATAATAAAGCCAATTGTAAAACAACTGTTTATCCTGTGGAGCATTATTTTATAGACAATTGGAAGTCAGGATAACATAACCTTTAAGCTTAATGCAAAGGAAGCCAGTGGCGCCCAAAATACATCTGTTTAAAACACATCCAGAATGATAGTGGAAGTATATATAAGTCGAACTCCTCCCTTGAGAAGTTTGAGCAGTGAATTTTGTAGATGGTCATGAAAAGCAGCGTGAAATTGTCCTAGGTGCTATCTTGAAAGCTTTGGTGTCACTGCACCAAAGGGAAGATGTCTCTGGTATTTTCTGAAGATAAAGTTCTCTTTTGTGGCCTTTCAAGTGCACCATACAGGATTGCCACCAACTGTGCCTCACCATTGGTTAAAATTGAATTCGGATCTCATTGCAAATATAGTTTCTCGACTGAAGTCAGACTTCAGTTTTTACACTGGAATTTCTACAGTTCTTCTCAAGCTGCATGTCATTGTCACTGTACACAAAAACATTTTGGTATAGTTCACACCTTTGATATCGGCTTCTGTATAAATATTTTTGAGTTGTATAGTAATCTGGAAAGCAGGATATCTTTATCTGAGGCTGGAGGAAACATAATTGTGCCGTAAATTTTAAATTATTGAGGACAAGTGCATGAGACTGTGTCAATGCCTCCTGTTATTTATTTGTATGTTTTATTATTCAAGGTGGATGCACTTTTAATATGCAGAATTTATATTTTTATGTTAAAACATTTCCTTTCTGAAAGAATAGTTTGAATATTACAGTATGTAGTTGGAATTAAGAGAAAAGTGGAAAATAATAAAATACATTAAATTTATTATGTGATGTCTTGGTCAAATCCTTTTCCTCCTTCCTCAATAATTAACAGACACATTTTGATGTTGATTTAAGAATCTTCCATTCTGTGAGATGAAAACTAACTGTCAAATTTTTATTCTTTCATCTCACCTACTTCTTTCTATCTCCCCTTTGACTTTCTTTTTCATTTCCCCCACTCCACCATCTACCATTTTCCTTTTCTTTTCTTTCCTTCTCCCTTCTCTTTGTCTACCATTTCCTCCCTTTCCCTTCCCTCCTTCCTCAGTCACTCCCCCTTCCCCTTCTCATCTTCCTTTACTTCTGTCTCCCATTCCTCTTTCACTACCTTTGCCTTTCCCCCTCCTCCCCTCTCTTCCCTTCCCCCACATTTTCTCCTATACCTTTTCTTCTCCATTCCATTCTCCCCCCTCATTCCTTCCCTTCCCTTTCCTCTTTTCCTTTCTAACCTTTCTATGTCCCTTTTTTCTCCTTTATTTATGGTCCCTCCTTCCCACTTCCCTTTCCCCCAATGTCTTCCTAATCTCTCCATATGGGCAACACAGACAGCCTGTGTCTCTCACAACTTTTTGGTGTGGTTATATTGCTAATAGCCACTTGAGGGCACTAATGTTCTGTGCAACTATCAACTGTGTCCTTTAAGTCCCGAAATCCTAATAGCCATTTTTTAATACCCTTGCTGCTTCCGATTGAGGAATTAAGTACTTATGTGCATTTAGCAAATGAGTACAGGGTTCAGTTTGGGAAAGAGATACAATCACGTCTTACTTTTTTCTACCATATGTTATTGGGAAAACTCATCACAAGCAAGGTGTGTTAAATGAATCATATTCACATAGGAACAGTGTTATGATTGAGTATTGTATTTCTGATCAAGGACTTCAGATTAAATAATATTTTGTGGCCAGCAATATGCCATAAAAGCAACTCTACATCAACAAAAATCTAGATCTCTTATTTCACTGATATGGGGAACTCCATCCATGCAGAGAGGCAACTTTTCTATAAATTACGGTCTTTGAGAATTCCTTGGAGGCAACTGAGAAGTTAAATGACCCTGCTATGCTCACATGACTGGTATAGCCGAGGCAACACTTAGACCTCCAGCTATGACTGGTTCCCCTCCCCACCACATTGTCTCTAAAATAATGTTAAGCCTCTATAATAATTTAAAATAGTACATTTATTCTCCAAGCCCCATGAAAGAGGTTATAAATGTACTTGACACAATGATTACATAGCATCAACATTAACTCGTAAAAATGCATATTTGACTTTAAGGTACTTTTTTTTTTTTTTTTACATAGAGGAAACAGATACTTAATATTTTGTTCCCCTCTTTGAAATTAGAATGGGTTTATTCAAAGTAGGGTCCCATGCTTCCTTAAAGATGTAGACAGGAAAGTTTGAAATGATGCCTTTTTCTTTTGATCCAGATTTCCCTATAGCAGGCAGAAGACTTCCAAATGATCCCACCAGCATGGTGGAAAGAGTCCCAGATGAGGAGTCTGAATACCTGGGGTTTAATTCAGCAAGCTGTGTGACTCAGGCAAGTCACGGGACCTGTCTGTGACTTCTTTGTGAAGCCAGCTTCATCTTTGCAGTCTCTTCTTTCTCTAATGAGTCAGAATGTTGACCTTGAACTGCATCATTTAAAAACAGGCCATAATTATTGACTGATACATTCCCATGGCAGGAGGCTGTCAAATCAGATCAGATAGAGAAATGGGCAGAAACTGCATTGTGCCATGTCAGGACAGCAGAAGTTGGGTGCTGCCTGAATGTGTATTGATTATCCAGAGTTTGCCTGGAATTGGCACAGTAGAAATGAAGTTAAGTAAGAAAAAAACTACCTGATTTCATGGGATTTCTTAAAACTTTTCTTTTTATCCTTTCTCCTTATTAACTCTAATCTTTCTAGCATGGTTTATGATGCTCTGAGAGATAGTAGTAATAACAATAATAAACAATAACAACGATAGCTAATGGTAGCCAGCATTTCTTTTATTTAAAATTTAATATTTTCCTCAATCACATGTAGAAACAATTTTTAACATTTGTTTTAAAATATTTTGAGTTCCAAATTCTCTCCCTCCCCACAGTTTCCCACCTCATTGAAAAGGTAAGTAGCTAGCATTTCTATAGCACCTTAAGAAAGGCAAAACACTTCACAAATATTCTCATTTTATCCTCTTGACAACCTCAGGAGGTGGATGCCATTGGTTTTACAGATGAGAAAATGAAGTCAGGTTAGGTTAAATGGTCTTCTCTGGAGTCCCATAGCTTGGAAATATCTGAGGCCAGATTTGAACTCAAGTTTTCCTGACTCTAGGTCCAACACTCAAAAATACTTCACAGTAATGGCTAATCCCAGATTTAGGAAGTCTTGGATTCACAGTCCACTTTGGACACACATACAGGTTGTGTGATGGAGAATCAATCGCTTATCCTCTCGCATGTGCTGACCTGCTTTGTAGAGGAAGTTTCTGATGAAATCACAGGTATGAACAAAACCACAACGTAAGCAAAGCCAAAATGATCCTAAAAGGTAACATTGTAGAATCATCTCGTTTGCCCTGTGATACCTCAGAATTTTGAGTTGAAAGGGACCTTAGAGACTGTCTAATCTAACCCCCTTATTTTATAGATGAGAAAACAGGACCAAAGATCCAAATTTATGATCACCTAGACTTAGGGTTTCACACCACTGTGGAAACCCCACAGAATAAGGTTAAATGAATTGTTTAAGGTCACAAACATAGCAAGTACTGGTCCTTCAATTCCAACCCAAGTCCTTCATTTCTGGTCAGTGCTCCATCTAAGGAAATTGCCCAGAATAGCTATCTCTTTATTTCCCATCTAGTGATACTCCTGAAAACTTCTGTATCCTCCTCCTGTGCCTGGCTGTCTCCCTTCTTTGTATATTGTCTTTCCATCATAAGTTTGTAATCTCCTTTAGGGCAGGGACTGTCTTTATTTTTCATATTTTTATACCCAGTGCTTCGTACAATGCCCGGCACATAGTTGGCTTAATAAATATTTATTGACTGAATGATTCTGCTCTATTATCCTGCCTAGTCTTAGAAAGCTAAATGAACTATGCAAGAATAATACATAAATACAATCAGAGGCTTTATTTTGTTTTAGGCTACAGTACCTTACCTATCTGGGCAGCTAGTTGGTGCCATAGTGCATAGAGTGCTGGACCCAGAGTCAGGAAGACTCATCTTCCTGAGTTCAAATCTGGCCTCAGATACTTATTAATTGTCTGACCCTGAGCAAGTCACTTAATCCTGTTTGCCTCAGTTTTCTCATATGGAAAATGAACTGGAGAATGAAATGGTAAACCAGTATCTTTGCCAAGAAAACCTCAAAAATGGGGTCATGAGTCAGACATGACTGAAAAATAACAAAAAAAACATACTGTGTAGTCTACCTTCTTCATCTCTACCATCTTACTTCATTGATGAAGAAACTTAGACTCAGATAAGTGAAAGGATTTTATAATTACTGGAAGAGTTTGCATTACAGTTTAAGTCTCTTGATTAGAGAAGTAAAATACCCAGGTTTGGGGGGGGGGGGGAACCAAGATGCCAGAGGGAAAGCAGCACTTAGCTAGAGCTCTACCCCCAAACCCAATCAAATATCTGTAAAAAATGACTCTAAACAAATTTTGGAGCTGCAGAACCCACAGAATGATGAAGTGAAGCTAATCTCCAGCCCAAGACAACCTGGAAGGGCAAGAGGAAGCCTCTTTTGGGCTGACCAGGGAGCAAAACGCATTTCAGTGTGGGCCGTGCTGGGACAGACAGGACCTGAGTAGGCCTGGGGTGGGGACTGAATCTCTGGCACCTGTGGCAGTTTCCAGACTTCACAACCCCAAAATGCTGAGGACAAATTGGAAGTTGAGAGGAAAGAATGTTGGACCTGTGTGAGAGAGTAGAGTGCTCTAGCCCCAGCCCTAGGTTGGCAGAGGGGATGGAGGAACCCAAGACAGCAGCTATTTCTGGAGCTCTAGATCCACAGATTGTGGGGGGATCAAGCAGCTGACAGTACATCCCCTTACTTCCACTGGAAGCAGAGCCTTGCATTGACAAAGAGTTAGAAAGTCAAATGTTTGGCTGGAAAGATGAGTAAACATTGTAAAAGAACTCAGACTATAGAATTTTACTTTGGTGACAAGGAAGACCAAAATATGCAAACAGAAGAAGACAATGAAGACAAAGCTCCTCCATCCAAAGCCTCCAAGAAAAATATGAATTGGTCTCAGACCATGAAAGAACTCAAAAAGGATTTTGAAAATCAAGTAAGAGAAGTAGAGGAAAAATTGGGAAGAGAAATGAGAGGGATGAAAGAAAATCATGAAAACTAAGTCAGTTGCTTGCTAAATGGAACTCAAAAACTGCTGAAGAAAATAACACCTTAAAAATACACTAACCCAAAAAGCAAAAGAGATCCAAAAAAGCCAATGAGAAGAAGAATGCCTTAAAAAGCAGAATTGGTCGTTTGGAAAAGGAGGTCCAAAAGCTACTGAAGAAAATAATTCCTTAAAGATTAGGATGGAGCAGATGGAAGCTAATGACTTTATGAAAACTCAAGAAATTATAAAACAAAACCAAAAGAATGAAAAAATAGCAGACAACGTGAAATATCTCATTAGAAAAACAATTAACCTGAAAAATAGATTCAGGAGAGAAAATTTAAAAATTACTGGATTACTTGAAAGCCATGATAAAAAAATGAGCCTAGATATCATCTTTCAAGAAATCATCAAGGAAAACTGCTGTGATATTCTAGAACCAGAGGGTAAAATAGATATGGAAAAAATCCACTGATTGCCTCCTGAAAGAGACCCCCCAAAAAGAAAACTCCTAGGAATATTGTAGGCAAATTCCAGAGCTTCCGGCTCAAGAAGAAAATATTGCAAGCAGCTAGAAAGAAACAAATTGAGTATTGTGGAAACACCATCAGCATAACACAAGATCTAGAACTTCTGCATTAAGGGATCAGAGGGCTTGTAATGTGATATTCCAGAGGCCAAAAGGAGCTAGTCTTAAAATCAAGAATCACCTACCCAGCAAAACTGAGTACAATACTTCAGGAGAAAAAATGATCACTCAATGAAATAGAGGACTTTCAAGCAATCTTGAAGAAAAGACTGGAGCTGAATAGAAAATTTGACTTTCAAACACAAGAATCAAGAGCCCCATGAAAAGGTAATAGAGGAAGTTCACCATAAACATAATTTAAAAGTGGTATAGAGGATGGATCCAAACCACTTCTGACATGATACAAGATTAGCAACAACTCTGACTTCAACCTAAGCTCCCCTAACAGGAACTACTGTTACTCTTCTCTACCTGTGTCACAGCTATGAACACAGCATATCTCTGAGTGACTATGGAGACAACTCTAAGTAAGCCCAGATGTTTCTGAAATCACTTCATCCATTATTGATTAACTTGTATTGTGTCCTAGCCTTTTCAGATGGTCCTGCTGTAGTCACTATTCCTGTTGAGGCTTTGAAGTTCTTAAATATTGATTACAACATCCAAGACCATGTGTTTGTGTGCAGTAGATAATGACAAAGTGATACAACCATTTTCTATAATGTCATAATTTTGTCAATGAGATTTATAATTTATAGCCAGGGTTCTGACGGAGCTAGGCTGAACCATCTCTTAAGAGCTGATTGTTAAATACTTGCTGTATTCATGCCTTAGAAATTAGCAAACAGTATAAATCAGGATTTGATTTATTGTTTTGTCTATTGTCTACACTTAAGAAAGTGATAAATAAAATGTTAGGAATATAGATTAAACTTAAAAGTAAAAAAACTATCCAGGGATATTGAATTTATTGAGGAGAGAAATCTTTTTTCTAGTTATGTTTTTTTAAATTGTTGGAGAGGGGATATTTGTTTTAAAAGTTTAAATGGAAATTTGGGAAAGAGGATACACAGCCCTGCACTACAAAAATGATAGGAAATTGAAGGCACTTTTGAGTGGGTTGTGGAGAATAAAGCATAAAAACAAGTCTTGAGAAATAGCTGAGCAGGAGAATATTCCAGCTGAGGTGTGTAACTATTCTAGGCTCACCTCCCCAGACTCAGCGATGAGTATTTGAGGATCTGCTTCTCTTGAACTAGTGCAATAGCTTGCTAATTGTTCTCTCTGCCTCCATCCTCTTTCCTCCATTCCATTCTTCACATAGCTACCAAAAATAATCTTCCTTATAGAAAGGTCTAACCCCATCTTTCTCTGCTTAGAAACTTCAATTAGCTCCTGCTTCTCTGTAGGATAAAATATGAAATCCTTATTTTGCCTTTTAACAACCTCTGTAATTTTGCTATAATCTATTTTTTCAGCCTCAGTTCTTTCCCTTAATCACGTTCTATAGCAGTTAAACTGAACTATTAGTTATTTTTTAAACTTATCCTCATTCTCTGGATTTGGACAGGTTGTCCCCACCCACCCTATTCATGGCACTCACTCTCCTCTCCCTCCCAACTCTACCTGTTGAAATCCTCTTCCTTCATGCCCAGGTCATATTCCAGCTAGTTCTTCCATTTCAAAGAAACTTTGCTTGGATTTCTCTACTAAGTGATAACCCCCTCCTGAAATTTTTCTGAAAGTTTTTGTCTGGATTTCTTTTTGCCACTGTAATATTCTACCCTGTATCATCCTTACTTATGTTCACGTCATATCCCCCATATTAGGTTCTATGCTTCTTGAGGATAAGGACTGTACCATTTTTTATAGTTTTATTCCAAGCACCATCTCAATGCTTTGTACCTACTATGCACTTGATATTAGCATTTTTGTGGTTGTTCAGTTGTTTCAATTGTGTCCAATTCTTTGTGACCCTTTTTGGGGTTTTCTTGGCAATGATACTGGGATGGCTTGCCATTTCTTTCTCCAGCTCATTTGACAAATGAGAAAACTGAGACAAATAAGGTTAAGTGACTTGCCCAGGGTCACACAACTATTAAGTGTCTGAGGCCAGATTTGAACTTAGGAGGATGAGTCTTCCTAACTCCAGTCCCAGCACTCTATCCACCATCTCACTTAGCTGCCCTAATTAATAAACATTAGTTGAATTAAATTAATGTTTTCTTTTAGTAGGTAGTTAGCTATGTATTCCTAGTTACCTACACAATTACTTGCCTATGAAGACCATGCTTGGATTGGTTTCTACTTCTACAAAACCTTGGGAAAACTCCCAGGCTAAGAAAGAGGGTGTCTTTTGTTATCTAGGTTCTTGGTGGTGGTGCCCCGCCCCCCTCCCCCCCCCCATCTCTTTTCCTCACTTCGCCCTATTGATCTTCATCCTTTCAGGTCTGGTTCTTGACGGTTGACACAGGCTGCCCTGTAGCAATATTGTCATCCTCATTTCTGTCTATCTGCTGGCCCTAGCCCTTGAGCATTAGCAATAAATCAATCAACAAGTATCCTTAAGCACCTATGTGCTAGGCATTAGGCTAGGTGCTGATTATACAAGTCAAAGAATGAAGCAATTCCTATGCAATATCCTTTGAGTCTAGCTTGTCTGCTTGGTACTGACCTCATGGATTTGCTCTGTGCTTGAATGTGGCCTATCTATAGACTACTGATTTCAAGTATCTGAAAATTCCACATCTCCAGGAGTTACCAAACAATAACTCTAAGGAAACCTTTCAAAAATGGATAGAAATGTGGTGTTTTTTTGGGGGGGTGGGGGAAGGATTAGTATACACAACACTTAATTTTCCCTGAGTTGAAACAATTTACTGCTTCTGTTCTTTCCCGTGTTTTATTTGTATTGTCTTTAAGGACTTCTGGAAACCAAGGTTTCATCCATAGTGAGACAAGTGTTTTTACTTATTCATTTGTTAGGTTTAACTTTGGGTTTGTCCAGCCTCTTTCACAAGCTACGAAAGATGGAAGAGAGAAGCAAAAGAAACCGGGTTGGTGCAGAGGATGTGAAATTTCGTTTCTCTTTGAAGGGATGTGCTTGAAATTGATTTAAATACTCCTTTGGCCTAAACTTTATCAAGAAGCAAGTGCATACAGTCTTTGTTTCTACTCATGGTAGCTATAAGTAGATGCCATGGCCCGTGCTTCAATTTTAGTGCAAGAACATTAAGCCAGGAACATAATCTCTGACTCAAAAGTCAACAAGAGGAAGAACCTAGATCAAGAAGTCACTAAATTCTTCTTTCTCTTGTGATAATGGCCATGCCCCTCAGAGGCAGAAATGAATATTCTGATTCTATTGGAGGGTTGTTTTCCCACAATATAACAATTCTAATAAATTAATAATAAAACTTTTCCCTAAAAAAGATTAAATTTTTAAAAAATCTTTCTCCCTGGATAATACATAATACAATGGAAATTAAATATCTAACCAGTTTCAGAGAACTGTGGGGTATATATATATATATAATATGTATATATTTATATATATGTTAAGTGTGTGCATTTTCATGTAAGATGTATATGTCTGCATGAGATATCTAAACGTATAGGTAAGAAGGCTTAGGGAGAAGCATGGGTAGTTGTGATCTGAGGTCTGGATGACCTTTGATGAGAGGGTATAGTTAGCTTGAGAGCTGGTGGGATAGAGTGTGACAATGATTTTGATACCCCTACCCAATTTAATCAGCATTTATTCAGTGCATTGTGATTTGATAGGTATCAGTGATTATGTTAGTGGGTTAAGCAGAATAAAATTGAGTGTGAGGTAATTATGTTAGTTAATGCTGTTAGAATAAGAGTTATGAATGATTAATCCACCACGTATTGATGATTATATTAACCATATTTGATTCATACTGTGAGCTAGGTCTGTCATAAGAATGTAATTGCTACACAACCCCAGCTCTCAGCATAGTGCTTGTAATAAGGATCATTTGCTTGTCCACCCTTGGGAATCATTACCCATTCCACAGGGACCTTTGCTTCAAAACCATAACTTCCTTGGACCCTAACATACTGATGGTTAAATATTATTACCTATGAAGGCTATTATAACCTATGAAGACCTGAGAGGTTGTTGACAGGGTCTTATGACCTTTGGAAAGTCCCTGCTAAGATGGCCTACAGCTGATAACCTGTAGCTAATGACCTGTGACAAAGTGGTCATGATTAATTGACATTCCCTTTAGCCAGTCATAAGATTTCCTTGCTTCTGGAATTGACCAGTCATAGAATTGTACTGCCTTATTCTAGTTTTGTTACTCCCTCAATGACCATAAAAGCAATTTTTCCTCAAGCAGACTGATCCCTTTCCATGAGGAAGATCTTGGACCCAATTGATTTGGGACTCCCAAATAAATTGATTGATTAAACTTAAAACTCTAAATGATTTTTGTTACAGATCAGAATTTGTGGCCCTCTGGGGTGTTTGGGTGGGAGGAGAGTGAAGACAAACATTTCTTCCCTCAGCACTGGTAGATGGGCACTCAGAGCCCTTTCCTCCAATATTTTGAGGGATACTGGGTAAGAATTGTATCTGTTATATCTACTTGCCTTTCTAAATATTGCTGGTTTAGGAGTATGATTGGTTCAGGGTAAAAAGTCACTAACTTTACTGGTTATTATCAAAGGGAAGGAGATAAATCCTTAGCTTATACTTGCCAGTTTGACAATTTGCCATCAAATGCTAGTTAACAAAAGCCTGTGCCATATGATGAATAGCAAATGTTCACTAAATAAAAATGTAAATTTGGAGAATTTTTACATAGAATATGCCAAAAAATAAACAGTGAATGAACTCATTAGATGGGAGTGACATGAGATCTGAACTTCATCAAGAGAGCCATGGAGAAGCTCCCTAAAGTCTTTAAAAGTCATATATAATTTTATTTTCCCCCAATAACATGTAAGAATATTTTTAAAGATTTGTTTTTTTTTAAATTTTGAGTTCCAAATTCTCTTCTTCCTCCCTTCCTCTCCCCCACATTGAGAAACTAAGCAATTTGATAGAGGTTATACATGTACAGTCATGTGAAATATATTCCCATAGTAGTCATGTTGGGAAATAAAACAGAACAAAAAACCCCAAGAAAAAAAAAGAATAAAAAGAGAGCATACTTTGATCTGCATTCAGGCTCCATTAGTTCTTTTTCTGGAGGTGGATAGAATTTTTCATCATTAAGTTCTTTAGAATTATCTTGTATTATTATATTACAGTGAATAGGAAAGTCATTCACAATTGAACATGGTACAATATTGCTGTTACTGTGTATAATGTTCTCCTGGTTCTGCTTATTTCACTTTGCATCAGTTCATGGAAGTCTTTCCAGTTTTTTTCTGAGAGCATCCTGCTTGTCGTTTCTTATAGTACAATAGTATTCCATCACAATCATATACCACAACTTGTTCAGTCATTCCCCAAATTGATGAGTATACTTTCAGTTTTTATTTCTTTGTCATCCTTAAAAGAGCTGCTAAAATATTTGTGTATGTATAAGTCCTTTTCCATTTTATTTTTGATCTCTTTGGAATACAGACCTCCAGAATGGCTGAATCAGCTCACAATTCCACCAACAATACATTAATGTCTCAATTTTCCTGCATCTCCTCCAACGTTTGTCATTTTACTTTTTTGTCATATTAGCCAATCTGATAGGTGTGGGGTGGTACCTCAGAGTTATTTTAATGTACATTTCTTTAATCAATAGTGATTTAGAGCATTGTCATATCACTATAGATAGCTTTGATTAATTCATCTGAAAACTGCTTGTTCACATCCTATGACCATTTATCAGTTGGAGACTGGCTCTTATTTTTATAAATTTGACTCAGTTCTCTCTATACTAAGAGTTCTTTATCCAAGAAACTTGCTGTAAAATTTTTTTCACAGTTATGAATACTAACTTTGCATTTCCCTCCATCCTGTTTTCCCCTTGTTTATCCTAATCTCTCTCCTTTCACCCTGTCCATCCTCAAAAATGTTTTACTTCTGACTACTGCCTTCCCAATTCCCACCCTCCCCCGCCACTTCTCTTATCCCTTTCCCCTCCTACTTTCTTGTAGGGTAATATAACTTTCTCTACCCAAGTGTATTTTTTTCCCTCTTTGAGCCAATTCCAATGCGAGTAAGGTTCAAATGTCACCTCCTCATATTACCCATTTTCGCTTCTGCTGTAAATGTTCTTTTGCACCTCTTTTATGTGAGATAGTTTACCTCATTCTACCTCTTCCTTTTTCTTTCTCCCAGTGAATTCCTCTGTCTCATCTCTTAATTTTGTTTTTTAAAATATCATTTCATCATGTTAAACTCACCCATGTCCTCTATGTATATTCCTTCTAACTGCCATAATAATTAAAAAGTTTTTAGGAGGTATAAGTATAATCTTTTCATGTAGGAATGTAAACAGTTTAACCTTAATGAATCCTTTATGATTTCTCATTCCTCTTTACTTTTTAATGCTTTTCTTGAGTCTTTTATTTGAAAATTAAATTTTCTATTCATCTCTGATCTTTTCATCAAGAATGCTTGAAAGTACTCTATTTTATCAAATATCCATTATTCCCCCTTGAAGGATTATACTCAATTTTGCTGGGTAGGTGATTCTGGGTTGTAATCCTAGTGTCTTTGCACTCTGGAATATCTTATCCCAAACCCTCCAATCCTTTAAGGTAGAAGATGCTAAATTTTGTGTTATCCTGACTGAGACTTCACAATATTTGAATTGTTTTTTTCTGACTACTTGCAATATTTTCTCCTTGATTTGGGAGATCTGGAATTTGGCTATAATATTCCTGAGAGTTTTCATTTTGAGATCTCTTTCAATAGGTGATCAGTAGATTCTTTCAATTCCTAGTTTATCCTTTGGTTCTAGAATATCAGGGTAGTTTTTCTTGATAATTTTTTGAAAGATTATGTTGGGGCTTTTTTTTATTGTAGCTTTCAGGTAGTCCAATAATTCTTAAATTATCTTCCCTGAATCTATTTTCTAGGTCAGTTGTTTTTCCAATGGGATATTTCACATTTTCTTCTATTTTTCATTTCCTGGATTTTGCTTTATTGTTTCTTGATGTCTCATGCAGTCATTAGCTTCCACTTGCCCGATTCTGATTTTTAAGGAGTTCTTTTCTTCGGTGAAATTTTGTACCTCTTTTTCTACTTGGTCAGTTCTGCTTTTTATATGGTTCTTTTCTTTAGTGAATTTTTGTATATCTTTTTCTATTTGAGTAATTCTGATTTTCAAGAAGTTCTTCTCTTAATGGATTTTTGTGATTCTTTTACCATTTGGTTATTTGTTTTTTAAGTGTTATTTTCTTCATTTTTTTTTTGTTATTTTCTTCAATATTCTTCAATATTCAATCTCCTTTACCAAGCTGTTGACTTTTTTTCCCCATTATTTTCTTGCATCACTTTCATGTTTTCCCTCTACCTCTCTTATTTAATTTTAAAAATCTTTTTGAGCTCTTTCAGGAATTCTTTTTGGGCCTGAGACCAATTGACATTTTTCTTTGAGGCTTTGGATGCAGCAGTTTTGACTTTGTTGTTTTCTTCTGGGTTTATGTTTTGATATTCCTTGTCACCATAGTGACTTTCTATTGTCAAGGGATTTTGTTGTTGTTTTTTGCTTGTTTTCTGGCTTATATTTTGACTTTTAACTCTATATTAAAGTGCTCCCAGGATGGAGGGAGCACTGTCCCAAGCTTCAGACCTTTTTTGATGTTGCTCTCAGAGCTAGCTTTGGTGGTCTATAAGTTTTCATTTATTCAAAATGGTATGATCTAAGGAGAGATGTGTTCACGACTCTCCTGGTCTGTGCTCTGGTCTATGAGTGATCATAAGCACTCCTTTCTATCCTGAAACTGTGATGAGGGACCCCATAGGGTCCCTTGTGGTCACAAGCTTTGGTGTTATAATGTTCCTCCTTGCCCTAGTACTGAGGGCCCTAGTATCCAGGATAGGACTGTTGCCCAGATCCACATGAAGGCGGTGCAACAGAGTCCTGCACTCAGAGTCAACAAGGGGTCCCTATAATCTCCTTCTGATCAATTATCTGACCCCTTTGTCATCTGTGGTTAAGAGGTCTGGAAGCAGCCTCTGCTTGGCTGATTCAGTCACCCCTAAGGACTTTTGCTGGTTTTCTGGGGTAAAGGCTGTGTGTTCCACTTTTATCCTGGTATGATGGACCTTTCCTGCTGACTTTCTAAGTTGTCTTGGAATGGAAAATTGTTCCACTTTATCCTTTTGTGTGTTTTGCTGTTCCAGAATTTGTTTTGAGGCATTATTTAAAGTTGTTTAGAGGGGAATTTGGGAGACATTTAGTGGGTCTATGCCTTTTCTCCATCATCTTGTCAAGGAGAAATTCTTTAGGGACCCAGGCTAGACAGGCTAGGGACATGTTGTGGAGCTAGCCGTGTCTCTCTTCATGTCTACAGTTGATCCCCAAGAGACACTGGCACCATGGGTGCCTCCCAAAAGAAAATAACCTTTCCTCTTCAGACCTCTCATACCAACTCTGTTCCCTCATGCAGGCATTTAGCATTTATTCCCACCAATTTGGAATCAGACACAGCAGTCAGAATACCTTAGGTTTGCCTTAAAATCTCTCTCCTTTCAGGGGACTTATAATCTGTTAAGGGGAGGGAAGATAAGACCCTTACAGCTATTACATAAAATATCATATCATAAATGTATTGGGGTATTACCAAACTTATGAATTTAAGGAGTAGGTTGTTACTGATATCTAGGGAACTTCATGGAAAAGGAAACTTCGTGGAAGAAGTGACATTTGATTTTTGGCTTAGATTTCCTTCACATCTGATTTTCACATTTCACATTTCACATTTTGTTTTCATATGTATGATCTTCCAGTTTTTTGTTTTTCCTTTAAGTTTTGCTTCATTATTTTTCCTTCTGTCTCTGAATTTTTTGTAGCCCAATTCTGTCATTTTCTTTTTCAGAGGATCTACTGTTATGTAAAGTGTCTGTCTTTTTGTTCTAAATTCACTAATCTCTTTCACTCAACTTGCTAATTTCTTCCTTGAAAGCTCTAATTTTGGTCCTTGTTTTTAAAAATAGCTTTTCACTCTATCTTTTGCTTTTTTGAACCAATCTGGAGGTTTGGGAAATTGCTCCGTTGTCATTAGGGGCTTCTTGAAAAGAATTTGTAGTGATATCTTCACCCTCTTTTGGTGTTACTGATTCATTATCTTTTGTTGCAGAAGTGCTTGTCCATTCTTGACTCAATTTTTTAAAAACCAAATGTTATTAATATCCATTTCCTTTTTTTTTTACTACTACTGTATCTTTTCCCACATACCTTTCCAGAGTGTCCTACCTTATAATACATTTTTTTAAAAAAAGAAAAAAATTCAATAAGACTAATATATTGAAAAGCTCAATCCTCTACCTACCCCTAGATATTTGTTCCTTTGTTCTAGGACAATTATTGTTTATATTAATCACTCTGCTGATATTTCTATGTATCCTTGCTGAAAATATTTATTACTGCCAATCTTCTATTTTTAGAAGTGACAGATCTCTTGTGCTCCTTTCCTGCCCTTCCTATTGCTTTTGTGTTCTCTCTGACCATCAGCATTGGATAAAATGTTTCCCTCAGAGGTGAGGGTGGCCAGCTGGGATACTGCTACAGGGAAGTGGAAGCCAAGATAGTAGGACCAAATCACCTTTCTTAGGCTCACTCTTCTGGGCTCTACCCTCTCCTCCACCCTGGACTTTATTGAATCCCTAGGCTGACTGCTGCGGGGCTGGCCATAAAGAGATCCTAAGAACTATTTAGGAAGAGACAGAGTGGGATGCAAGTTGGCTTTATAGTTCAGTCTTTTTTTTTTTACCTTTCTCTCATTCCTTCCTTCAACTGGCTGTCTGTTCTCTCGTGTTTTTGTTACTATTTTTTTGGAGGCAATCAGAATTAAGTGACTCGCCCAGGGTCACATAGCTAGTAAGTGTTTGAGGCCAAATTTGAACTCAGGCTCTCTTGACTCCAGGGCTGATGCTCTATCCACTGCATCGCCCAACTATCCCTGTTATTGATTTTTTTGTTAAATAGATTTTTATTAACATCTTTGCTTTTAAATTGCTTAGGTTTCTCCCTTCATCTTTACTCTTTCCTCTCATAGAACCATCCCTTATAACAAAGGTTAAAAAAAAAGAAAAAGAAGAAAAAATGCAGCAAAAGGAAACACTTTAAAAACACTGAACACCTGCCATTATATGTAATATTCCATACTTGTGGATGCTTTGCAAAGGAATGTGGAGATGTGTCTTCTCAACTGTCTTCTTTGGGACCAAGTTTCTTCTTTAAGATTTGTAGTAGTCAATTTGGATTGTTTTGTGGTTGTTTCCCCTTTTCATTTACAATGCTATATTCCCTGTGTCTCTTTTCCTGGCTCTAATTCACTTTGTATCAGTTAATGGAAGTCTTTTCATTCATTGTTGTTTTTACTGTTTGTAACTGTTGCTGCTGTTAAATGGTTTCAGTCATGTCTGACTCTTCGTGACCTCATTGGGCGCTCTATGGCAAAGATACTGAAGTAGTTTTGTGGGGACAAAAGTCACCCTTCAGAAAGTGAGGCAGACCTCTGAGCCAAAGCATTTTGTTAAAGGACTTGACTGGCACTCTACAGAGAGTTTGATCTTGTCAAGGAGAATGGTTATCGCGTTATCAGAGGCTAGAGGAAAGGGGAGAGTAGGAAATAACGTTAAGGGATTTTGATATAAAGAGAAAGAGAGAAGAGGGAGTTCATGGAGAATGGCTTTCATTTTCTCAGTTGTGTAGGAGGCGTCCTTAGCTGATAGAGGAGAAATGGGAGGGGAAGTTGTGATAGACTTTAGAAGCAAGAGTAAGTTTGGAAGTGTTTCTGTGGTAAATGAGATAGTGAATCAGCTTGGGAAGAAGTAAAGTATTGACATGCCTCATTCAGGTCCCATTTAGGGTGAGGTAACATACCTTGTGGTCCTGGATGTGTGACTTTTACTTACATTCATTAGTTTGTGAGTAGGAATGGAGGAGGCAGGTAGGAGTAATCGAGGGTTTTGATTTGGCAAGGAGTGAACTGGTGAGTGGAAACTGGGGTGAGGAAATCCAGAGTAGAAGGCAGTATGGAACTGAATTGGTGAATTCTAAGGTGGAAATTGGGAAGGAAAGAAAATGAATTCAAAGCAGGAGTAATAAATGACCTGAGAAAGGGCTAAGAGGTGGAGAGATTGGAGTTTGCAACAAGGGTTTGAAAAACAGGTTTATGAGGGGTGAGGATTATAGGGAGAGAAGGGATGGTAGGGTATGGTCTGATAGGAATGCCAGAATGTGATCAAGAATGTTGGATAATGGTGAGAACCAGGGTGTGGTCATCTTTGTTCATGGCTATGGTGGAGGGGGGGAAAGGAACATGGATTTGTTAAGCACCAGATACTGTGCTAGTTGTTCAGTCATCTTTCATAACTACTCTTCATGACCCTGTTTGGGATTTTCTTGGCAAAGATACTGGAGTGCTTTGCTATTTCCTTCTCTAGCTCATTTTCTGGAAGAGGAACTGAGGCGAACAGGCTTAAGTGCTTTCCCAGGGTCACACAGCTAGTAAGTATCTGACGCCAGTTTTGAGCTCAGCAAGATGAGGCTTCCTAATTCCAGGTCTGGCAGTCTATCCATTGCACTACTCAACTGCTGACACTATGCTAAGCACTTTACAAATATCTCATTAAATCCACATAACTACCCTGTGAAGGAGTTGCTATTGTTATCGTTCCCATTTTATGGATTAAGACAGATAGAGGTTAGGGTGCCCAGGGTCTTATAGCCAGTAAGTGTCTGAGGCTGGATTTGAACTCGAGTCTTTTTGACTCCAGGCCCAGTGCTCTTTCCATGGTGCCACTCCATTGAAGGAGTAGGTCCTGAGGAGGTTGAGTAACTGGGAAGTTAGGGTATTTGAGGGAGCATTACCATAAATATTGAAGTTCCCTAGTATAGGAGTAGGAGTTGAAGAAAGACTATGAACCAGATGGCAAACTTCTTTTTTAAAATTTGTTTTATTTAATTTATTTTCAGTGTTCTACAATCACTTCCATATATCTTAGATTTTTCCCCTCCCCCCACCCCTCTACCTCCCTGCTCCCTCCCTGAGATGGCATGCAGTTTTATATAGGTTCTGCACATATATTCCTATTAAAAACATTTTCATCTTAGTCATGTTGCATAGAAGAATTAAAATGAATGGGAGAAACCATAAAACAAACCAAAACATAATACAAAAGTAAATGATCTGCTTCATTCTGTGATCGAATTCCATGTTCTTTCCCTGGACGTGGAAGGCATTTTGCCATAAGAGACCATTGGGAATTATTTAAGTCCTTGCATTGCAATGAAGTACTAAGGTGGCAAGCTTCTTAAGAGAAGAGAAGAGAAGAGAAGAATTTCCTGAGAGTTGTAAGGAAACAGCCACTATGATGAAAAGGGTGAGAGATTTTAATAGAGTGGTAGGAACATGTGTAGTCTTAGCATTGCAATGGGGAAGCTGGAGCATTTTGATTCTCCCTCAAGGGCCATTGTGTTGGGGGAAGGCTGAGAGTGAGAGAAGGTACAACCACTATTAAAGACTGTAGTATCATTTGATGCCTTGGGCGTGGTATTGTTTGGGGGGATATATGGAAGGAGTATGAAAGGAAGGGATCCAAAGTAAAGGGAAATTTGTTCTTTATGAAACAGGTATTTTAGAAGACATAATGGAAAGGGTGGGTAGAACTGGAGGGATCAGAATGAAAGAGTCAATGGTAGGGAATGAGGATAATTTATCCCTAACTAGCTTGTGATTAAGTAATGTAAGAGTAGAGAACTTAAGAGATCATGGGAGTTTGCTCACTGGAGGGATGGCTGTGAATGGTGGATAAGTTATAAGGCTTGTAATCTTCTTGGGGTAGTTTTGCAAGGTGAATTTTTGTCTTTCTATCCTCAGCATAATGTCTTTCAAATACTAATTCCTTAATGTCCATTGAACTGAAAAGAATTGGATCATTTAGATTGGTCCTATTATCACTGTTTATCTCCCTTCTTGTGATTAGCCCCAGACTCTACCTCACTTTCCTCCTTCTCCCCTTTCTCCAGTCTCCCAGTCTTTCTTTCCCTTCAATACATCCATCAAACCCAAGCTCTGAAGAGAAGTCTGATGTTAGATTTGCTCTATGAGGCTGTTTTTATATTATAATGGTCACTGTCATACATTGATTCCATAATGATTTTCATCATTTGGACATAGCACAGTATAATGGAAAATGGTGGATTTGTAGTCAAGAGGAAGTAAGTATTAAAAAGATCACTATATTTAGATTCCAAAGACATAGGTTCAAATCCTGACTCTATTACTTACTACCTAGTTACTTAACCTCTCTGGGTTTGTTGATCTCAGTTTTCTTATCTATGAAACACAATGATTCCGTTGTGGCTTGGACTAAATGATCATTAAGGGCTCTTGATTCTAAATCCTCTGATTTGATATTATATGCAAATTACACATGCTCCTAGCACCATCTTGCACATGGTAGGTGTTTAATTTTTCTTTGAGTTAAATTTGTTAAATCATTAAAGAAAAAAATAATTTGTTTTAACTCCCTTTGTATTTTACAAAGAATAGGATGAGAACCACTGACTTCTGGTCCCATGAAACAATGGTAGAAGTGGGAACAGAATCCTGGATCACAAAAGAGGACCATGCTTCTTGATGTACAAGGTCATGACCCAAACTTGATCCATCGACTTCTCTAGTGGCTGCCAGTGTTGAAGTTGATGCTTCTGGATTTGGCTTTATAAGATGTGGTAGTTAAAAGCAGTGCCCAATCAGGGTGAATTGACCTGTAAATCCATGAGTGTAAGTTACTAAAATTGATGTGGCTTCTGTTGTGGCTTCTCTATGGGCCCTGATTAGAGGAGCAGATGGTCTCCAGACGAAGCACAGATCCTTCCAATGACCTAAAATAAATTACTAAGGAGAGGAATCAACCTCACAGCTGGCTTTTACCAAAACACTTGTCTCTAACAGAGATTTAATGCTGCAAAGATGTGAATGTGATCTGACAAAGGATTTCCTAGCCTATAAAATAGATCTAGAGGGACATTAGAGGGGTCTTCTGCAGTACAAGTGGCTATAACAGGATATGCATCATGGGAGTGGCAGGCTAGGAAAAGGTACAAGTGTTTGAGAATTCATGCTTTCTGCACCAGAAAAATGTATTTACTGAAAATGAGGCCAACCTTCTCAGCTGGAGGGCCAAGCTGAGTGAGAGAGATAGAACCTTGGTGTTAATTAAAACTGCTAATTTGGGAAGAAAAGAAAACACTTAAGTGGGAATTTCTAAACTTTAGATGGAGGTATGCCAGGGATTACCAAATAATAGAGTCTGGTGAGACATTTTAGGGACAAATGTAACTACCCAAGAAGCAGGTAGATGGAAAAAGGAAATTTCACTTTGGTGAAGTTTAAGGAGGGAGAGAAGAAAGTCAAGTGATACACTTTTATAGATATAGAGACTATATTTTGATATATATATATGTATATACATATATACATATGTGTGTATATATATATGTATATGTGTGTGTGTGTGTGTATGTATAGTTATCCCTTCTACTTCACAGCTTTCTTCATTGTGGTTTCAATATATTGCAGATTAACATAAGAAATTAAATGGGAAATTTTGGGGAGTTTTATGAATGACACATGAAGGCCAGTAGATGACCCAGAAAAAGTTTAGAAAGTCAGAAATGCATAAAATATATGTATAATATCAACAGTTTTTCTTTTTATACCATAATAATTCAGACTTCTCTGGTACAAAGGCAGGGCCAAAATTGTTTTTTTCACTTTGTAATTGAATTTAATTGACTTTGCTATTCTGAAAAGGGAAAAAATGAAAATAGGTTCATGACTCCTGTTCTTCCAAACTCTTGTGGTCCCTCTTCTATACTTACACTAAACTCAGCCTCCTGGCAGTGGGGGATGGGGAAACAAGAACATCACTGACACTCCTGTCTGCCCAAAGAGGTGATGGGCAAGGAGTTAGGGAGGGTCCATGCCAAAAATTTTTGTGTGGCTTTTCTAGATTGTGGGGGCACTGCACCCCTAGTTCCCACAATGTGGAAAGGATAACTGTATTTGGAAAACAAGTACTGTCAGCCAGTCCTCTGTCTATTAATCAAGTTGCCTCTTCTTCTGTTCTTGGCCTTGTGCTGTTTAACATGTTCATTAGTGACTTGGATAAAGACATAGATAGATGGCACGCATATAAACTTTTCAGATGACACAAAGTTGGAAGGGATATCTAACTCATTGGATGTCAGAGTTAAGATCTAAAATAACCTTGATAGCCTAGAACATTGGGTTGAATGTAATAAGATGAAATTGAATAATGAATATTCATAGAGTCATGGGTTTAGAGGTAGATGTGATTTAAGAGGTCTTCTAGTTCAAAGGTGTCAAACACACTGCCTTTGGCCCCCATGACACTGGGGGAGGGGAGAAAGAAAAAAGGGGGAGTGTAGTCCAAACATTAAAATGTAATTGATAAATATTTAGCAAAAAAAGTAAAAATGTAATAGAATACAGATAATGTTAAGATGTGGTTTTCTGTGTCGATGTGAGACTGGAAGAGACCCTTCTGTAAGACTCAAGTGGCTTTCATTTTTATTTGAGTTTGACATCACAGATCTAGTCCAATCTCTACATTTTGATGTTCAGTTATTTCATTAGTGTCTGACATTTCATGATCCCATTTGGGGTTTTCTTGGCAAAGATAGTGGAGTGGTTTGCCATTTCCTTCTCTAGCTCATTTTACAGATGAGGAAACTGAGACAAAGAGGGTGAAGTGACTTGCCTAGGGTCACATATCTAGAAAGTGTCTGAGGCCAGATTTGAACTCAGGAAGATGAGTCTTGCTGACTCCTGCAGGGTTCAGCACTCTATCCACAGTACCACCCAGCTGCTTGAGATATTAGTTTATAGGCTTCTCAAATACGGAAATTGAACTACAGTTTTGTGATACTCTACTGTATTTCACAAGACCCTAAAGGGTGTTAACAAATTCTCCCCTAAAAGAGTATATATATATTTTAAAATGATGCTTAGTATGTATGAGAAGGAGCTGGGGACTTGTCAAAGCAAACTAACAAAGCTAATGTGTCAAGTCTCCTATAATATCCTTTTGGATAGGACAGCAAAATGTGTCCTGTGAACTGGATGCCATTATGGTCACTTGGGCACTAGAGCTGGCCTCAGAGGGTTTGAATCCCGATGCTGGCACTTAACCTTTCTGAATCTCATCACTATTATATGGATTCCTAGTTGATTGAAAAATCATACTCAGAGTACTGATTAATGAATCATTACTTAATTGGAAGGTAGAATTGCATGTGATTAGAGGGAAGGACTTAGAGTCAGGGAGACCTGGATTCTTAGAGTCCAATTTGGATTCTTCTTTCTTTTGAAGTAGAAGAGTATGGTCAGATTTTTCTCTGCCTGCTGCCAATCCAACAAAGAGCTTTGGAACATAGTTTTGGTCCTAATGACTCAGAGTTAGTAATATGAGTTGATAAAATGCTTTCTATTGGCTTCTTCACTGGAAGGACTAATGACTCATGAGAATCTGAGAGAGAACTGAGTGAGTATACAAAAGCTTAGAACAGACAATCTATCACTCTCTTCCCTGGAGACATCTGAGTGAGGACAGTTGTTGTGACCTGCCAGATGAGAAGCTAGCCGTTTTTCTCTCCACTGAGCCACCATATGTCCCTGAGCACATGGTGTATCTGTTTCCTTATGTTTTCTCTTTCCTATTCTTATATGAAAAAACATACTGAGAGGGGAGTGCCTAGATGACCAATAGATCCTTCACAACCATCAGAGGTTTCATTGGCAAAGCAGAGTGACTTGTAGAATCTGCTAAAGTGGTAACCACCAATGACAGAGGAAATGCCTATAAATGGAGATGGAAAGACAGGATGGTGGCAGGCAGGTTCAGGGATTGTGACCACTTAAAATGAAAAGAAATGCAGGCTATGAATTTGAGAAAGATACTGATCTTCAGAGCAGAGCAGATAGCTATACCTAAACTCAACTTAACATGAAGGAAGAAATGTATTCCTAGGGCCAGGAGTTTTGAGGTACCGTTCTATTCCACATGATCTCTACCTGTGTGCTCCTTCCCTTTGTACTTTAAATCCGAACCCATTCTCAAAAGGGGCCCTGTATGTACAAGGGGAGGGTGTGCCCCTGGACTGAGGGGAATGTTTTATAACTGCCTTTCTTGTTATACCTTCTGCATTTCAGTAAATCCTTTTCCTAAAATCAAAGGGAGTTCTATTGATTGATTGAAAATAAGGAGAACACTAGACAGGGTCTCATGATTAACATCATTAGAAACTTCAGGACTTCAAGGTTATCTCTAGAACCCTGAGGGGAACAGGATTTAGCTACCTTCTGGGGACTCAACATGACAATGCGAAGGAGTTGAGGAAGTGGGTGTTCCACATGATAATGTGTTACCAAGTTTTTTTTTAAAGTGTTACCCAAGGTCTAAGGGGGAAGTTTTAGTAAAATTAGTAAGTGGGTGGAGATGAAGGTAGTGCTTTAAAAAGTAGGTAAGAATTTAACAGGAGCATATTGGGATGAGGATCATTCCAGACAGCTTATTCAGATTTTGTGTATGTTTCCCCAGCAAGTAATACATACATACATGTATACATATGTGTACATACACATATATGTACGCACACATACACATACATACACATCTCCATAAACTGAGAGGACTGATGTGAAACTTTAGAGGTCATGCTTCCTCCCTCTGGTCAAAGAGGTGAAGGATTATTGGTCCTCCAGTAAGATGAAATGATGACTTAGAGGAAGTTATTGGGTTGTACCAGAGGTAAGGGTTTGAAATTGCATAGAGGTCTCCCATAGCTGTGGCAGCTTCTTTCTTCAAATCCAAAGCTCTGATAGTAAGGGCAAAGCATGTGATCCATAACATTATGCTCTTGGAGGAGAAGTGAGGGGAGATAGAGGGGTTCCATGAGAATCAGAGTAGGGATAATGGCCACTCTGATCTCAGATAGGGGAGTACCAAGATGGAATTATATCTATCCATACCTCTAAATATTGTTAGCCCAGGGAAAATAAATTTTAGGTTAAAGATGCAGTTATTATTCCTATTCTTTAATGGAGGTGTCCTCCATGCTATTTAGCCAAAACTTGACTCCTTTTCTCACCAAACACCAGATCCATAAAGACCACATGTAGCAAATAGCAAATAAATCTATTAATCCGAGTTGATAACAAACAGAAATCAGAGAAAGTATACAGATGGAGAACATACTAATCAATACTTTGAATAAATGAGCCGTCCTAGTGGGAGTGATTTATCTTAGCTCAATTGAGACTACCCCAGATCTAACCCTAAGGAAAATTCCCTGAAATCTCTCGTATGGATAATTGGGGATAGGGACGTGATTAAGATGCTGTCCTGTATGTATTGACTTCTTCCCAGAGTCTTTTCTCCAAGAAGAGAACTGGACATCTTACTCTTCTCTTTCAAACTCTGGAAGCCAGAAGACAAGATCTCTCTTCTCTCAGTTTCTCAAGAACTGCCCCTTACCAGGTTGTTGTGTTCATCCTTTGTTGCCAAAGAAGACCATGCCATCAGAGAAATGATGACATGACTTGCACTTGACTTTGTTTTGAGTGAGGGAGGGCTGTGCAAGGTCACCAGCCTCACTTTTCCTCCATAGCCATTTGAATCCAGTGACCAGATATTCATCAGGATGAGTGGAGATGACCCAGGATGCACTGGGAGACCTTGAGCCTTTTAGGCCAAGCTCTATTCAGGTACTCACTTAGGGTGAGATAATGCCCATTCATTGAATAGGCCTGTTTAAGAGTAGCCAGTGGATGGTCCTTTTAATGAGGCAAAGAAAAATGAAGACATCAGGCTGGAAGGGAAACAGCAACAGTTACTATTGATAATCACTCTGAAGTCAGGAGGGTCCAGAAGAGAGCCCTCAGGCAGGGGCCTAATGTTATGCAATGTATGAGCTTCAGAGTGCAGTAGGTTTAAGGTTTTGGGAAAGGGAAGGGAAGGGAAGGAAAAGAATTTAGCCAGTAAAACCCAAGTTAACTGAGCATCTTCTGGCCATCCAAGTTTACCTTCCTTTAGAGAGGAGAAGGAAGGGGAGGGTGACAGAAGAGGAGGAGCTGAGTTACCCAGCTAGCTGTGTATACTCACCGATTGTTGTGTTCGTCCTTTGTTGCCGAAGAAAACCATGCCATCAGAGAAATAATGACATGACTTGCATTTGACTTTGTTTTGAGTGAGGGAGGCTGTGCAGGTCACCAGCCTCACTTTCTCCTCCTGAGCCATCTGAATCCAGTGACCACATATTCATCAGGATGAATGGCCCAAGAATTGAGTAGTCAGTCTCCACCAATGACAAGGATTTTATGCAAATAAGCTTTAAGCTGGGGGTTACACTTCATTTCCCTTTTCCCCTTAGGCTCACTCTCTTTTCTCTCTCCAGAGAGGAAACAAGACTGATGCCTTTCCATGAGGAAAGCCTACTTCTTAAAATATATATTTACCTTTCTTTGTTTAAATGTTTACTTTGCCTCTTAAGCTGGGAAATCTGATATACCACTGTTAACCCCTGGCATTGTTATTCAATGTATGTCATTGTTCAAATGCAGTGGAGAGGAGGCTATTGGGAGGAAGCAGGAGGTAGGGAGAGAGGAAAAGAGTAAGAAGGAGAGATTTAAATTTATCATATTTGACAGAATTTGATCTCTGACCAGGGGTTCAGAGCCATAGAAATAAGTTATTGATTTACTTCTCAACCTTCCAGGACCAAGAAAGAATACTTATACTAGAGTTCCCCTAGACAGTGGTTGGTCCACAAAAAGATGGATGTGTGTGTGTGTGTGTGTGTGTGTGTGTGTGTGTGTGTGTGTGTGAGAGAGAGAGAGTTCTGTTTATTAGTAGAGCAAAACACCAAACATGACCACTACCATAGCTACACAAATATTTGAAGGACTGTCATGTGGAAAGAAGGATTAGACTCTTTTTCTGCCATAGGTGGAAGTTGCAGAGAGGCAGATCTTTGGATTGATATAAAGGAATACTTCGGAACCATTAGAGGCATTCCAAAATGAAATATGCTTCCATAGGAGGAAATGAGTTCCTTTTCACTGGAGGTTTTCAAGTAGAGTTTGACCACTTGTTGGCAACATTGAAGAGAGAATTCTTGGTCAGATATGGATTGAACTAGATGGTCCCTGGTCTTTTCTGACATGAAGTTTCTGTAATTTTTTGTTCAGAGCAAGATGAACCTTGTTTAAGTCAGTTGGGCAAGTTATAACTTCTGTGGGTTATAGTTTCCTCTTCTGAAAAATAAAGATTTCAAATTAGATGACTCCTAAAGTCCCTGGGGCAGCTAAATGGCCCAGAGCAGAGAGCACAGGTTCTAGAGTCAGGAGGACCTGAGTTCAAATCTAGCCTCAGACACTGATTAGCTGTGTCACCCTGGGCAAGTCACTTAATCCTGTTTCCCTCAGTTTCCTCATCTGTAAAATGAGGTGGAGAAGGAAATGGCAATCTGAAGTATCTTTGCCAAGAAAACCCCAAATGGACTCATGAAGAGTGAGACACAACTCAAATGACACAACAGCAAAGTCCCTTTCATCTAGAAATTTAAGAACTTAGTTCTGCCCTTGTGAGAGTGAAGCCTTTATTCAGTGAAAGTCTAAGTACTGAGCCACCTGACTGCCTATCTATCTTGCTTGAGGACTGGCGAGTAGGGTACATCCTGGTAATGGCATCAATGTTCTTGCTTTATGCTTGCATGGAATTAAACTTGTCAACAGAATAGTTTTGGATTAGTGGTACCTGAATATATCTTGCTCAGAGTGAAGTGTGTTCTTGTCAGTATAGCTGGATAGAATGATCTTGAGCTTGAGAAAATTTGGAAAGAAATGTCAACATGACACCAAACATCTCAAAAGGTCAAATCAGTGAAGTCAGATAAGTCAGAGAAGAGAATGCTGATATTATAAGTCAAGAGAATCAGGGACCAAAAACTGGGAATTTAGAGGTTAAAGATAGCACTAATGAGTAGAGTTCTGATTCTGGGACAGAAATAATTCTTGTTGACATTTTATATAAACTAATTATATACATAACCCTGGGTAAATAGTTGTTAATCATAGCAAGAAAGAAAACATAGGCTTGTAAGAAAACTCTGGCTTTGATTGAGGTAGGTACACTTTTCATTCTCAGCCTGGCTATGATGTCCGTTCATGATGTCCATATGATGTCCCACCTTCTCATCCAACCAGGAATGTGCTCCTTCCTGTCCTGGGCATCTTAGAATCCATACTTCCTGTAAGGGTCAGTTTGAATGTCACTTTCTGTGGAAGGTCTTCCACAGGAGCGTAGATTTAGAATCAGAAGGAACTGGAGAAGTCAGTTAGTCCAGTCCTCTCATGTAGCAGAAAGCAAATGAGGGACTTGAAGCTCAGAGATCAGATGATTTGTTCAAGGTCCCCCAGCTTGTAAATGGCAGCCACAACTGGAGCTGAGATGCTTTAACTCCAGATCCAGCCTTATGAGCCTTCTAGGTGAGGTCACTCCTTCTTAAATTATGGTGTACTTACTTATATGTGTAAATGTTATGTCTCGAGGATACTGTAAGTTTCTGGAAGAAAAAGACTATTTTAGGTTTTGTATTTTAATCCTCATTGCTTACCAAATTACCTTGCACACAGTAGGCACTTAATACATATGTTTGTGTCCTTCCCCTTCTAGGTAGACCTGTCTTCTCATTTCCAGATTTGTGCTCTTACCTGGATTTTCAAGCCCCATCTTGACACTGGTGGGCACTTGTAGGTGCAATTGCCTATGATAAGAAATGGATCATCTCAAGTTCTATTTCAGATGAAACAGATATATGAAATGGAACACATCATGTACTTCTCATCCTATGCATAGAAAAGAGAAGAAACTAATTATTTGGAGTAAGAGAGCTAAACCTAAGTCTAGCTTTTATGTGTAGCATCCCATCTGGGGTCATTCCCTTAAGTGTCCACTTGCCCTCATGGTTTGGGGTCTCTAGAAGGGCCTAACGTTCTCAGAGTAACTCTGGGGGCTTTGCTTCTAACACTGTAGCTCTTGAGACCACACTGGTGTGCTCCCCATTGACAGTTAGCCAGTTGCTTCAGCAAAGGCTGAAATGGCACAGTAAGAATAGCAGAAACAAAACATTCTCCCCAAAAGTTGGGGTGCATCTCCCACAAACACACAACATCCAGGAGAATAGATAGGGTACAATGGTAGTGAAACCCATGTGGAAGGAGCATATGTGGAACTCCTAGTATAAGAAGTCCCTTCTCCTTTTATGGAGTCCTCATCCAATTCCCAATAGGTATAGCTTTCTTCTGGGCAGGCAGGTATATTCTGAGGACAGGTTCCTTTCTGAAGACCAAAGCCAGAACTTCTTTCTGTCTGCCCCAAGGGGCTACATTCCTTGAAGCTGCTACTTTCATACTATCAGAATGTTAGGATTGTGTTTGTCTTTCTTTACGGGGCCAAGGGAAAGCAACAAACATTTATATCCTTCCTGTTATATTCCAGGCACTATGCCAAGTGATTGACAAATATTATCTTATCTGATGCTCACAGACTCTTCAAGATAGGTGCTATCATTATCTTCATTTTACAATGAAATAAACTGAGGCAAAAGTGAATGACTTGCCCAGGGTCACACAGCTAGTATCTGAGGCCAGATTTGAACTCATGTCCTCCTCACTCCAGATCTAGGGCTCTATCCACTGACCACCTAGCTGACTCATGTCTTTATAGCACAGTGCTTGGCACATAGTAATTACTTAATAAATGATTGTTGATTTGACTTCTCCCAGCAAGCACCTTTCTGAATCTGTGTCTGTCTTCAGCATATCTCTCTTCTTTGGCTGTATGCATTTTATTGCTGGTCCAATTCCTGTAATGACATGGTTAGCAAGAAGGGGAGAGATGTGAGAGATATGGAGAAAGGGGGAGGGGCATTGCCAGTTGCCTTCACCTATGTCTTGCCACTGGACTCAGATGACTCTGAAGGAGAGAGTGAGGCTGGTGACTTTGCACAGCCCTGCCTCACTTAAATCCATTTCACTTGCAAATTGAGACATCATTCTCCTGATGTCATTGGTCCTCTTTGAGAATGAAGGACAAACCACAACAATGGGGAAAGGGAGAAAGGGAGAACATGAGAGATAAAGGGGCAGGGAGACCATGTCCTCATCCCTAAAGAATGATTCCTTTAAACAGAATTTAAATAAAAAAAATTTGTTTTGCGTAGTGAGGGAGGGGGACCTAGATTGAACTCTTAAATTGGAATCTGCAGCTCCCGATGTGGCGCCCTCTGCCACTGGACTGACAGACTTCAGACTGGATTAATTTTTTATGCCTAGCCCAAGGAACATGACTGATTATTTTTAGCCAGTCACAAGATGTTTCCTGTGTGGTGTCCTCTGCCTTTATGTAATGACCAAAACCCTGTAGGTCTTTCAGACCTTATCATGATGGACTTATAAGAAAATTATTCAGCACCTACTCTTAATCAATTTCTATGTTTCAGTCAGAGGCTTTTGCACCTAATGAAGATGTTTACATAGACAAATCTTGTTTACTCATTAAATCCTAATCATTGGTTAATTATGGTAATTGAGGTATGTATATGTGAGAGACCCTTTCTCTACACATCTTCGGAATTGAACTCAAGTTATTATCAGACCCTCCATGTTGGTGAGGGATGGGCAGCAACATTTACCATCGGTCAAAAAAGACACCAAAGATTCATGAAGTCAGAGCATTTGGGTTAGTTATAGCTCTGAAGAGGAACATAACTCTGTGACTCACTGTCTGAGGATTCCAAAGTGATGATGGAGGAATCTATAGGCTAGGGTCAGACATGAAGACAGAAAGGTTACATCTGTCAATAATGCTACTGGACAGAAGGTAGTGAAATGTAGCCTTCCTCTTGGCACAGAATGGTGCATGAGGATGATGAGGGCAATATGTTGCACAAATTGTTAGAAATGCCTGGTTATTTTTGGTGACTGAAACATTCGTTATTTTTGCTTAACTGTGTTTGTTATAAATAAAGTTTCAATTCTGGCACGTCCTAGAGCAAGGGTGTCAGAAATGACTGATATAAAAACTAAAGGCATCAGTAAAACTTATGTTAAAAATAGTTTCCCTTAAGGGGCTCATTGACCCCAGTGATTGGATGGCAGCATCAGAGATATCTCCGGGTAGGATCCTCTTTCCCTACAGCCCCGCAAGGGCCTCTGGGTTGTATGGCTACCTTGACCGACCCAGTCAGATCCTCTGAACTAAGTGGAACTGAACAGGCTCTTAGCTCATCGATTTAGAGCTGGGAAGGACTTTAGAGGCCCTCTAGTCTAGCCCCTTCATTTTACAGATGAGGATATTAATAAGGTCAAGTAACTTGCTGAACATCACAAAGGTGAAGAGTTAGGATTTGATCCCAGATCCTTTCATGCCAAATCCAGTTTTCTTTCTGCTGAACTATGCTACCTTCTCAACATCTGAACTGGCTTGTTGAATAGACTGGGGTGGGGGTGTTTAAAGGCAGTCTAGAGTAGCAGAGGATCTGAGAAGGTCAAGGGAATGAGGCTGTTGGGTCTCAATCTTGGGTGCTGTTATTGTGACATTAAGCTGTCCCTGGGCACTGCCTGTACTTGGCCCCTGAATTTGCTAGTCCTTCAGCAGCTGTTTTTTGAAGGTGTTACGAAGCTACTCTCTTGGTAGACAGCTGAGAGCTGCTCTTAAATCCTCAAAGCTGGGTATCTAGGGCAATGTGAGTTGGCACACTCATTCTGTAAGCTTAACTTGAAAAGCCCAAGAGATCATTGTAAGCTGCTTCTCTCTCCCTTTCATGCAGACCTTTCATTTTGTTTTTCAGATGCAAAGAAATAAGACAAGCACAGTCCCTATGACATCAGTTACTACATCCTTGCCATTTTGGCCGTGGTTTGATAGACGCCTTTTTTGAATTCTTCACTGGAATTTTTCCTCCCTCCCCCCTTTTCCAACTAGAATGTCAGCTTGTCAGCCTACTGCCTCCTCCACCAACTCGACTTTCATCTTGACGTTGGAGATGGTTTCCGCCAGCGTCAGCCATGGCTTTAGATCTGTGGGTACAAGAAATCGTTGAAATGCAACATGTAACTTCATTATTTACATTTTCATATTCTATTAGCCCTTTTTTAATGACTCTGTATTGAACAGAGGCTTAAATGGTGTAAGACTGATAGTAATAGGACATTTAATTGTTTGCTTGTCTAACTCACACAATCCTAATTAAATATTGTTTTTCATTTAGTAGGTTATGCAATGAAGGTTTTTTCCTCTGTCATTGAAAAGAACAAGGGGACTCTGCTAGAATGCTGATGAGCTAAGACTGCTTTTCATAATCACACTTTTTCCAGTCTAACAATGGAAGTCTAGAGTGGGTGCTTCAGCCCCTTGTTCTGCAGGACGCTTGAATATAGAAGAAGAGGCAGGAGGGAAAGACTCTGGGCTGACTCTCCAGTGGGGTTCAGGGAGGGGAAAATGATTGGAGGATGGAATCTCATTACCTTTTCAGTGAGGGTCTGGGGCTGTTGATTTTTTTTATTAGGACCACTTACTCTTGCCATTAGAGTCTAGTTTGTTCTGAAATTCTTGAGAAGACTAGAGAGATGAGAGACCAGAGTGTAGAATGGTGCAAATAATGTCAGATGTAATAGTGTCAGATCATGCCCAAATTTACTCTCCTTTATCATGAATTCTAGGATAGAGTGAGTACTTTTCCCTAGGTTACTATCATTTCTACTTTAACAACTATCTCCTCCTTGTCAGTTACAGAAAAACAGTTCTCTCCGTTGGTTCCTTTACCTTTTGATCCACGAATTAGCATTGAGGCAAACTAGGAATTGATTAGTTGCATTACTTTTGGCAGAGAGAGAGGAGGGGAAAGAGGAGAGAGATCCAACAGATGCTGGATAATTGGAATCCCTTATCACCAACCATTCAGGTTCTTTGCCAGTCTTGTGATTGCTTTCTTGATCTTTTTTCTTTTTGTCTAGATGGTCCACAGTGTACCCCCATGAAAATATCACTTCTGTTCAACCTACATCTGCCATGCTTCTCTGCCTCTGGTTCTTGAATTTATTTTTAATTTATGATATAACTACATCCTTCCTTTTATTGATCACTCTTTTTGAATAAGGTATAGCCTTTCAGAGTCACATTCTAGAAATGAATTACATCTCATTAAATTTCAGTAGTACCTAAGAGTTCAAATTTGCCTCTCAGCATTAGGATCTGTAGTTTTTTTTTCTTGTTACCCACACTTCACACATTTATTTATAGACACCTGAGATCATGGGTTTTATTGCTGATTTTTTTTAGATTTTTGTCTCCCATGACTTTCTGAGTAACTACTACCTTTTCCCCCTACATTATAGATACTGTCTACGCCTATGTTTAAATACTTTTCAGCTACATCTATGCTTATGGATTACTTAAATAGTTTTCTCCCTCCTCAGTTGCCTTTCTACTTTAAAGTCATTTTGATTAGATTTGCAATTCCAGGCAAATTCCAGGATTTACAACTCTATACAAATACATTTTACTAGGTACACTCCATCCCTGTGCAAGAGTTCATTATTTCTGTGTTTAAAGTAAATGCAAGTCTTTTAGCAGTTTCTTTTCCTCTCTTTTGGGTTGACTAATTTAGAAACCATCTTAGTCCGGCAGGTAGGTGACTCAGTGAATACAATGTGGGCCCTGGAGTCAGGTAGACTCGTCTTCTTAAGTTGAAACCCAGACTCAGGCACTTACTAGCTGTGTGACTGTGGTCAAGTCACTTAACCCTGTTTGCCTCAGTTCTTCATCTGTAAAATGAGCTGGAGAAGAAAGTGGCAAACCATACCAGTATCTTTACCAAGAAATCCCCAAAAGGAGTCACAAATTGGACATGACTGAGCATCAACAATAAGTTTAGAAGTCATCCTATTCCAGAAGCTTTCACAAGTCTCATTTCTGGGATATTTTGTTTCCCACATGTCCTTCCTGTTGTTGCACTTTTCCACCAACTTGATATTGTTTTCATTTTATTTTATCCAATAATTCCTTTCTAACATATCCTCATGATGATGATGATTCAAGTCATTGAGTTTTAACATGTGAATTGAATATTCATATCATTTAGAAATTCAAAAAATATATAATACTCTCCCTCTATTCCTTCCACCAGCATTTTTAAGTTAAAACTATCAAGTTGGGGCCTGAAGTCAGGAAGACTCATCTTCCTGGGTTCAAATCCAGCTTCAGATACTTGTTAGCTGAATGACCCTGGGCAAGTCACTTAACTCTATTTGTCTCAGTTTCCTCATCTATAAAATGAGCTGGAGTAGGAAAAGCTAAACCACACCAGTATCTTTGCCAAGAAAACCCCAAACGGAGTCACAAAGAGTCAGACATAGCTGAAAAAAGTCTGAACAACATTAAGTTCCTTTTGTATAATCTTTGCTCTGAGGGAGTAGATAGGACCCTTCACATAGTAGGTGCTGGTGAAGTGTTTGATGAATGAATCAGTGTCACAAAGATCATAAGCTCATACATTTAAAGCTAGAAGGTATCTCAGAGGTTGTCTAGTATAACTGTCATTTTATAGCTGAGGAAACTGAGACCTGGAGATGTCAAGTGACTGGTTCAAGGTCATTCACGTAGTAAGTATAATTTCTCTATAATTTTGTGGCTTTCAAGTGAAGGTGAGTATAGCTCTGGGTCTGAAGGTAGGGAAGACGTCTTGATCCTTCCTTCTCACCTGGTTACCACAATCCCTGAAACTTCCTTTTTCCTTTTTTTGTTCTATTTCCTTCTTTCCTGCTCTTAAGTGAATGAGTTATAGGAGAAAACTAAGCCAAGTTCTAATCTTGCTGGGAGGAATTTTTAGCAGTAAGCTCTTGAACCCAGTGTGCTTAGGGGTAGGTGAGGTAAAGGGGAGAGTGAATTGTAGTTGGGGGATGGGGTGCAATATGCTTGTATTTCTGTCTTTGCTATAGCATCTCTGTAAATATCCCTTGGGAATAGCTAATTAATATTAATTGCTTATCAATGACATTGAAGAGATATCTGCTGATTTATCTCATTCCAGTTGTACTCAGGAGTGTTTTGAACCATACTGGACACTTCTAGTCTAGAGCATTGAGAAGTTAAGTGACTTGTCCAGGGTCAAACAGGCAGTATATGTCAGAGATAGAACTTAAACCCAGGTCTTCCTAGATCCAAGACGTTCTTTCTAGCCATTATTCCATGCTGTGCATCACTATTACCATCACCATCACTGTCACCCACATGCCTTGGTTTCCTCCAGGCAAGGCACAATGAGCACGAAACTGTCAAGGTACCAAGGAGAAAGCTGTAGCTGAGTATATGAAGATACTTTCTGACCTACATGAACTGATCAAAAGTGAAGTTCAATGGACTGGACTAGAATCAGGAAAATAAAAGACACAAAGACTATGATGATGTAAGTGGAAAAGAACAACAATCCCAAAATAATGGGAAGTGGATATCAGAAAGGAAAACAAGCTTGGCCCCAAGGGAGAGATATGAGAAGACATCTCTCCCCCAGATCCTTTTGTAGAACTAAGGGTGCAAGCCTATGAAGCATTGCATATATTACCAGACACTGCCAATGTATTGTTAAGTTGTGCTGTTTTTTTTAAAGTTGTTATTAGAGATGGCTCTTGGGTAGGGGGAGAGATGTAGGACAAATTTAAGTGATGCAAAAACAAACGATATCAACAAAAATCTATAATTTTTTTTAAAGGAGAGACAACATCCAGAAATAAATTAAAGTTCAATGAGAAGAATGTGCCTAAAGCAACAAACACCTATGCAATGTCAGCTTTAATGTACACTTTTAGAATGGTAAAGTGAACCATCACATATCTGGAAAGTAGCCTAATAGAAATCTGTGCAGTACTAGTTGAACACAGTGCTTATCACCATCACCCTAAGGCAGCTATAGAAAGATGAATGTTTCCTCACCAAAAAGGAGAGAGAGGATTGATAGACATTCTCAGAATACATAGTAAACAGACAGAAAAACTATAGGAATGATTTTGGAAGAAGCAGATGTCACTTTGCTGAGCAACGGTTAAAGACTGATAACAGACACATACTATTAGATTTGTGAGATGGAACAGAAATTGGTTTTTCTCTAGATGAGGCCCATTAAATGGCTAAGATCCAAATGCAGACTCAAAGTCTCCTCCATGGGCAGAACCTTATGAACTAAATTAACAATATTTCAACAAAGATGCCTCAAACAAGTAACTGAATCATGTATATTTATTTATGGAAATGAGGCGCCTATAATGACAATTCAGGACCATGCCATTGCCACCAGAATTTACAGAAGGGTTATCCTTAAGGAGTCCAGACTTAGTAATCAATGTAGATTATTCAAGGAAATGATAGAAATTGTGCAACACATCACTATAGGCTGCAAAAATTTATTACCTACTGAATACCTAGGAAGATATCATCTGGTGGCTTGAATTACATATCAGAAACTCATCTTTCATGGACTGACAGACAAAAATCGCTATTCTACAAATTCAAAATATTTTTTAAAAAATTTTAAATTTATTTATTTAACTTTTAACACTCATTTTCACAAAATTTTGGGTTCCAAATTTTCTCCCCATTTGTCCCCTCCCCCAATCCCAAAACACCAAGCATTCTAATTGCCCCTATCACCAATCTGCCCTCTCTTCTATCATCCCTCCCTTCCCTTGTCCTTATCTTCTCTTTTGTCCGGTAGGGCCAGATAACTTTCTATATCCCTTTACCTGTATTTCTTATTTCCTAGTAGCAAGAACAATACTCAACAGTTGTTCCTAAAACTTTGAGTTCCAACTTCTCTTCATCCCTCCCTCCCCACCCATTCCCTTTGGGAAGGTGAGCAATTCAATATAGGCTATATCTGTGTAGTTTTGCAAATGACTTCCATAATAGTCGTGTTGTGTAAGACTAACTATATTTCCCTCCATCCTATCCTGCCCCTGATTGCTTCTATTCTCTCTTTTGATCCTGTCCCTCCCCAAGTGTTGACTTCAAATTGCTCCCTCCTCCCATTGCCCTCCCTTCCATCCTCCCCCCACCCTGCTTATCCCTTTCTCCCCAACTTTCCTGTATTGTAAGATAGGTTTTCATACCAAAATGAGTGTGCATTTTATTCCTTCCTTTAGTCGAATGTGATGAGAGTAAGCTTCATGTTTTTTCTCTCACCTCCCCTCTTTTTCCCTCCAGTGAAAAGTCTTTTACTTGCCTCTTTTATGAGATAATTTGTCCCATTCCATTTCTCCCTTTCTTCTCCCAATATATTTCTCTCTCACCCCTTAGTTTCATTTTTTTAAGATATGATCGCATCCTATTCAATTCACTCTGTGCTCTTTGTCTCTGTGTGTGCGTGCATGTGCGTGCGTGCGTGTGTGTGTGTGTGTGTGTGTGTGTGTGTGTAATCCCACCAACTACCCAGATACTGAAAAGTTTCAAGAGTTACAAATATTGTCTTTCCATGTAGGAATGTAAATAGTTCAACTTTAGTAAGTCCCTTATGACTTCTCTTGGCTGTTTACCTTTTCACGCTTCTCTTCATTCTTGTGTTTGAAAGTCAAACTTTCTTTTCAGCTCTGGTCTTTTCATCAAGAATGCTTGAAAGTCCTCTGTTTCATTGAAAGACCATTTTTAGCCCTGAAGTATTATACTCAGTTTTGCTGGGTAGGTGATTCTTGGTTTTAGTCCTAGTTCCTTTGACTTCTGGAATATCATATTCCATGCCCTTCGATCCCTTAATGTAGAAGGTGCTAGATCTTGCGTTATCCTGATTGTATTTCCACAATACTTGAATTGTTTCTTTCTAGCTGCTTGCAATATTTTCTCCTTGACCAGGGAACTCTGGAATTTGGCCACAATGTTCCTAGGAGTTTCTCTTTTTGGATCTCTTTCAGGTGGTGATCGTGGATTCCTTGAGTACTTATTTTGCTCTCTGGTTCTAGAATGTTAGGGCAGTTTTCCTTGGTAATTTCATGAAAGATGATGTCTAGGTTCTTGTTTTGATCATGGCTTTCAGGTAGTCCCATAATTTTTAAATTGTCTCTCCTGGATCTATTTTCCAGGTCAGTTGTTTTTCCAATGAGATATTCACATTATCTTCCATTTTTTCATTCTTTTGGTTTTGTTTTGTGATTTCTTGGTTTCTCATAAAGTCATTAGCCTCCATCTGTTCCATTCTAATTTTGAAAGAACTATTTTCTTCAGTGAGCTTTTGGACCTCCTTTTCCACTTGGCTAATTCTGCTTTTGAAAGCATTCTTCTCCTCATTGGCTTTTGAACCTCTTTTGCCAATTGAGTTAGCCTATTTTTCAAGGTGTTATTTTCTTCAGCATTTTTTTGGGTCTCCTTTGTCAAGGTGTTGACCTGCTTTTCATGCTTTACTAGCATCTCTCTCATTTCTCTTTCCAGTTTTTCCTCCACCTCTCTAACTTGATTTTCAAAATCTTTTTTGAGCTCTTCCATGGCCTGAGCCCATTGAATATTTATTCTGTATGTTTGGGATTACAGAAGCCTTGACTTCTGTGTCTTTCCCTGATGGTAAGCCTTGTTCTTCCTCATCTGAAAGGAAGGGAGGAGATATCTGTTCACCAAGAAAGTAACCTTCTATGGTCTTATTTTTTTTCCCTTTTCTGGGCATTTTCCCAGCCAGTGACTTGCCTTCTGAGTTTTCTTTCCACCTCCACCTGGCCTCCAGATCCGCCCAGCCAGTGCTTGGGGTCTGAGATTCAAATGCTGCTTCCCATCCTCAGGGCTTTTGGTGGGGGCAGGGCTGCTATTCAGTATGAGATTAAGTTCAGGTGCTCAGGTTGGGGCAGGGCCACCTCTCTGGGGCTCAGTTCCCTCAGGGTGTTTATGAGGAGACCTTCAACAATGAATCCAGGCTCCTGCCTGCTTGGGGAACCACTGTTGCCTCCCGAGGGGGCCTGAGCCATGGAGACACCCCACTCCCCTCCCGGCGAGCCAAAAAGGCTTTCTCACTCACCCCTGGCACCTGTGGGTGGAGGGACCTGCGTGGCTGCTGGAGATTCTGTCCCTGAAGCCTGCTCGGATCTGCTCCTCCCGGTGCCATGCGGCCAAGGCAAGGCTGGGCTCCGCTCTGGGTCCAGTGCGCAACACACCTTTGGTGTCTGTTTTCAGTGCTCTCTGGAACAGAAATCTCCTCCACTTGGTTGTTCTGTGGCTTCTGCTGCTCCAGAATTTTTTGGGAGTTCTTCTTTACAGATATTTTATGGGCTGTGGGTTCAGAGCTAGCATATGTGTATCTTTCTACTCCGCCATCTTGGCTCCTCCCCCAAATTCAAAATATTTTTGAGAATTCAATAAACAAACTGCAATCAGACCATTCTCACAGACTGAACTGTTGTCTAGAATCTCCTGGACACAGTATTGATCTTTGAAAACTCAAGAGCAATGTTCTTAATAGATATACCTAAATCCTGGGCTTGGAGTGAGGAAAACTTGAGTTCAAACGTCCAGCCTCAGAGGGTTCCTAATTATGTGACTCTAGGTGAGTTATAATAATATCATCTATCTCCCAGAGTTTTTGTGAGAATTAAATGAGAGATTATATATAAAGCACTTAGCATAGCGCTTAGTCTATGGTAGTCATTCATTTTCTTCTATTTCCTTTCCCTCCAAATATTCAATATCCCCAGGTTATACAGACTAAAAAAAAATGGAAAACATAGCAACTTAGCAGAAGAAATCCAAATCACATGGAAATAGGCTGAAGTATATATCCGTTCTCTAATTCTGCCTGCCTCTAGAATTATACCAAGGATGTTTTTAGTGAAGCCTGCAGGACATGAGCTTACATCCTAATACTTTTATTAAGGTTAAAAAAAAGTCATTTTATCCACTTGTGCAATACTCTATCCGACAGTAAATATAAAAGAGTAATGCAAGGTCCTAGGATCATTTCTGGCTGAACTCCATCAAACAAGATGAGGATAAGATCATAATGATGATAGCTCATATTTATACTGATAGCTTTCCACAGTTGCTGTAACTCCTCTCTTTTGACTCAGAAAGAACAAGATATTTGCTAGACCTTTTTTTTCCATCTTCCTTGGTTAGCATGTATGAAGCAGACGCTTTGTAACAGGAGTCCTGGCACCCTTCCTGTGTCCTTTTATACCATAATTCATTGATCAAAGCCAGATAGCATCATTTCTTATACCAGGCCCACCTTTGTTGGGAAAAGGTGTTGAAATTGAAGGGGTCACAGGTTTACATGTGCAAAGCTGAGACTAGGGTTAGGGTGGCAAAATAGAAAGACAAGTCACCCAAGGTGCAATATTCAAGGAGGACTTAAGGAGAAGCACTTTTAATTGTTCTGATATTACTTTTCACAATGCTTATATTTTTAAAGCCAGAAAAATCCAGTCTTAGGGGCAAAAATATATTTATGTTCTGAATATAAGGTCATATGTTGTTACCGTGAAGGCTCAAAGTCTCTGGTGTGCCACAGTACCCAGCATGGAACGTCCACATCTCACCTTATGGTCATCCATGCACTGTCCCCAGCTTTGACTGCCCATTGTGATGCAGATCTCACTGGCCGACTTAAGCCGTAAGCATGGAAAGGCAACCTGACACTCAATAATTTCAGGGCCAATGCTCAACAGGGGACAATTTAAGCAAGTGACTAATAGGTTTTATCTGCCTGGTCCCCTACCATTTTGCACCTCTTGGAGGCCACTGGAAACTTTATAGAGAAATCAATACCTATTGATTTTTGCCAGGCTAGAGAAACAGTGGTGTGTTAACAATCTAATTTCAAACTGGCATAAAGACCTTGGAGCTGATGAGAACCCAGAGGAGCTAACAAGGAGCCTTAGCACTGGTGGATGAGAAGCTGAGTCAGACTAAGCTTTCCTGGTGGTCCTTGGAATGGGATCAGTGCCGTGGAAACCATGTTGCTAGGTTTTCTAGATTTCTAAGGAGACCAAGGGTGCCAACATGCTTCTATTTCTTTCTTTCTTTCTTTCTTTCTTTCTTTCTTTCTTTCTTTCTTTCTTTCTTTCTTTCTTTCTTTCTTTCTTTCTTTCTTTCTCTCTTTCTTTCTCTCTCTCTTTCTTTCTTTCCTTCTTTCTTTCTTTCTTCCTTCCTTCCTTCCTTCCTTCCTTCCTTCCTTCCTTCCTTCCTTCCTTCCTTCCTTCCTTCCTCTCCCTCCCTCCCTCCCTTTCTCTCTCTCTCCCTCTCTCTCTCTTTGTCTCTCTGTCTCTGTGTTTCTCTGATGGCATGGTTTTCTTTGGCAACGAAGGAAGAACAGAAAAACTGTCTTTGTGTGTCTTTTCCTCTATATATGTCTCTTTCTCTGTCTCTCTCTTTGCTTCTGTGTCTGTCTCTAGAAGTCTCTTTGCTTCAATGATCACAGAAACCTTTTACAGATTTAGTATAAATCCCAGATCATCAGCGCTACATGCTTGACAAATGATGACTGTTCAAAAGTCTTTTCTTAACTCTTTTCATGGGTATTCTTTACTACAGGCAACGATAACAAATGTAGAGGATTCACTGGGACTAGGTGATGGTTTGGGATAGGGCAGGATTGTGACCTAGATCCCCAGTTTCTAGTCCCTTTACCTTTGCTTGCTCATCATGGATCTTAGATCTTATGTAAGCTGGACGGTGCAGTGGATGGCACCCTGGGCTTGAAGTCAGGAAGACCTGGGTTTGGTCTCAAATACTTACTAGCTTTTTTACTCTGGGCAACTTGCTTAACCTCTGTCTTCCTTAGTTTCCTCAACTGTAAAATGAGGATTATGATAGCACCTACATCCTAGGTTTGTTGTAAGAATCAAGTGAGATAATGCTTACAAAGTACTTATCACAGTGCCTGGAACATAATAGGTTCTTAATAAATACTTGTCTCTTCCTCACCCCAACACCCACCCCTGCTTGGGCTTGATATAGTTTGATAATTGGCAACTTCATCTATATATCATCTCCCTTTTTATAATAGTTGGTTTTAGGTATGGAATAAAGTGAGATGTAGAAGGTGTTGCCCAAACTAACATAAAGCCCAGAATTATGAAGTCCATGTAATACAGTAGTTAGGAACTGGCCTTGAAATTAGAAAGATGTGGATTTCAGAATAGCCTCTGAAATCTGGGAGCAATGTGATCCTGGCCATTTGACTTAATGTCTCATTTCTCTGAGACTATAGCCAATTGACTTTGGTAGAGGGAGCTTCTTCACTAGACTTGCCAATGTTGACAAAATTGCAGGTCCAAATCAGATCCATCCAAACCAAACAAAAACCCTAATATTCTAACACAGGCATAAAAAGTTTGATCTGAATAAGACAGTAACCTCAAATATTATTTCTGGCTGCATCTTTACTCTAGCAGATAATGAAATTTTTTGGTTACACTTCACTTCTGAATCATTTTTTCCTGAAACTCCTAAGTACTAGAACATTGGTCAAGAGAAAGTAGAAGAGGGAAGAGAGATCCTCCTTGGAGTAAATATTAATGCAGTCTCATTGAAATTCACAAAAAAATCATTCAATTTTTGCTAGCTAGTGATGGATTTCAACTCTTAAGGATAAGGGAAGAATTAGTAATTTTTATTGCTTAGTTGTTTTAATTGCATCTGACTCTTTGTGATCCCATTTGGGGTTTTCTTAGCAGAGATCCTGGAGTGGTTTACCTTTTTCTTCTCCAGCTCATTTTACAGATGAGGAAACTGAAGCAAACAGGGTTAAGTGACTTGCCTAGGGTCACACAGTTAGCACATGTCTGAGCTCAGATCTGAACTCAGGAAGATGAATCTTCTTGGTTCCAGGTCCAGCCCTCTATCCACTGCGCCACCTGGCATGGTCTTCCTTGGCAACACACTAGCTGGCCAGAACTAGTAATGCTCATTCTCAAATGAAATTGAGAAGCGAAGAACATTGAAGACAAATTAAGCCTAGGTGCCTGTGGTAAATCAGGACTGTGGAGGATTGCATTGACTCCCTCTCTTACCTTAAGTGTGAGGTAGTAGAACAAGGTCATACTCTTTCAGATCTGAATGTGAGTCCAGTCCAGGGACCAGAAGCAAGTCCGTTCATCTCTCCTGACTTTATTATCTATAGTTTCTTCACTGATAAAATGGAGGTGATTATGCTCATGCTATCTATTTCACAGGAATTTTGAGAAAATGCTTTATACACCTTACATAAAAATAAAGAGGGTAAGTAGTGGTGGGCCCCACATATATAGCGAAGTTCCAGGTGTGTGGTTTGAAGGAAGGCAGAATAGACATCTCCAGCCTCTTCTCCTCCAACCCTTCTCCAAGGGAGAATTTCATTCCTACCAGGAGCAGGAAGTTGGGGATCACAGACCACCACTCATAGTGGGGGGATTAGGGTAGGACTATATCTCTGTGTTCGCTTAAATATCATTCATCTGGGGAATATGACCAGGTTCAACCTAACTTTGGATTGCTTGTCATTTCTGGGGGGGAAGGGGAACCCTGAGCTCTATATGCAAAGCTTGACCCCTTCCTCACCTAATATCATGTTCTACAATTGCTCTACATGCAAGGCTTGACCCCTTTCCCATCTAATATCATGTTCCACAATGAACATATGTAGAGAATAGCAAAGAAGCCTAATTATCCAAATCATAACAAAACAGAAATCAGAGACAGTATACATAGGAGAACATATCCCAGATGATACAGAGTGAAGGAATTCTCCCACTTGGGAGCACATTAACTCAGTTCAACTAAGAGAGAGGGTCCTAGAGCTCACCCAAGGGAAAAATTTCCCATAGTTTCTGTAGTAGCAAGCTGGGAATAGGGATGTGCTAGAGACTGCCTGCTCCTCTCATTCGGTCCAGAGGCTTCTGGGGTTGGCTTCTTTCATTTTCCCTTTCAAAGCTGGAAGTCAGGAGCACCAGAATGATGAGTCTCTAAAGGGGGACTAGTGAATCCTGGAACTCTCTCACTTCTATCAGTCTCCTTCCTGCCCATCATGCAGAGCAGGCCATTTATCTCTACCAATAAGGGGAGAATCCCATATCAGTTGGGACAGGGGTCAAAGTGACATGTACATGTAAAATGAGTTTTCAGGATCATAAATTTACAACTGGAAAGGAACTTAAAGGCTATCTAAGCTAAACATCCTATTTTAAGGATGAAGAACTGAGGCCCAGACAGGTTATGTGACTTGTTCACACACACATAGCTAGTAAATGCCTGGGGCAGGATTGGGATTCAAGTCTTCCTGGCTACCATATTTTGAAGCCTTTCTTTCTCTTCTCAGTCCAATAGCAGGCAGATGTTGAGCTCCAGAAAATGGAGCTTCACATTATGAAGTTAATTAAGGGTGGAGCTGCTGTGTGGGCTTGACACTGACCTCCTGGCTGTCCCAGGAGCAGGACTCATCTCTCAGCTCTGGGCATTTTTTCTGACTGTTCCCCATTCTAGGAATGTTCTTCCTCCTCTGCTCTATCTACTGACCTCCTGACTTCCTTTAAGTCCCAGCTAAAATCCTACCTTCTGCACAAATCCTTCCCCAGCTTCTCTAAATTCCAGTGCCTTCCCTCTGTTAATTATTTCTGATTTATCCTATATGTAGCTTGCTTTATATATGTTTGTTGGCATATTCTCTGCTTCAGTTCTTAATGGGTGTTGCCTCAGTCAAACTGAGACATGTTAAAGACCTTAGCTTGAAAAGGCCAAGGTCTCCCACTTCATCCTGGGTCATCTCCAGTTGTCCTGATCTGGACCTGGCCACTGGACCCAGATGGCTCCAGAGAAGAAAGTGAGGCTGGTGACTTTACACAGCCCTGCCTCACTTAAATCCAATTCACTTGCATGTTATGGTGTTGCCTCCCCGATGTCATGGTCCTCTTCAGGAACGAAGGACAAACAGCAGTAAGCAAGCAGCAAACAACAATTTGTAGACATTAAATTATAAGCTCCTTGAAGGTGGAAACTGTCCTTTTCCTCTTTTTGAAACCCTAACACTTAGCACAGTGCCTGACACATAGTAGGTACTTAATAAATATGTAATTATTACTGGTCAACAGAGGATAGTGGACAAGGCTGAACCAGAATGACATTAGCTGAGATTATTTCTCTTAGCAGCGGACACACTGGCAAGAAAGACTCCAGGAGTATTCAACACTATCAGGGAACACCTAAAGGGTAGGGGAATGGGAAATGGGAGAATACAGTGCTGAGATCAGGCTCAGGGCTCATGTAGGACCTTGGCCTCTTGAAGATTAAATTATGACTCAGACCTTTTTTTCTAGGAAGATATTATTCCACATCTTTTTAAACCCTTACCCCCTCACTACTTTTTTTTTTTGTTTACTAATCCCTTAATCATTTGTGAACTCTTCTTTTTTTGGGGAGTATATTTTAGTCTTGGTTGGGGACACTGCTTCCCAGAGATCTGGAAAACTGAAGTAAAATTCTTTGGCCCTCCCTTTGTACCAGAGAAGAGGCCTGCATTATTATGATATTAAGAGATAAAATATGTTGATCTTATACAACACTATCAATATATTTTGCACATTTCTGAGTGTCTAAACTTCTTCTGTATTGTCTGCAGCTTCCACAAAATTCCCCCCAAATTCCCATTTAATTTCTTATGTCAACCCATGATATATCAAAACTGGGATGGGGAAAGTTGCAGTGTGGGATAGCTGTATAACCTTTCTTCTCTGAACAAGGATACTCTCTCTCTCTCTCTCTCTCTCTCTCTCTCTCTCTCTCTCTCTCTCTCTCTCTCTCTCTCTCCCTCCCTCTCTCTCTCTCTTTCTGTCTCTCTCTCTCTGTCTTTCTGTCTCTCTCTCTCTCTGTCTGTCTCTCTCTCTTTCTGTCTGTCTCTCTCCCTCTCCAAGCCTCCCAGTTTGGCTCAGCTAGATGAGATGCCAACCCATCTCCTTATCTCTAAATCTAAACAATAAGTAAAATACAACAAACTGCTCAGCTTAGGTTGACCAACATCATCATCGTATGTTAGAAACTCAGAAATGAAATGAAACATTTAAGGTAAAGAAACAACACAACCAAATCCCCAGATATCTTGGGGATAGACAGAGGAAACAGGAAGTTAAAATGAGCAAAAAAAAAAAAAAAAAAAAAAAAAAAGTACATACGAAGAGACCATAGGAAAGGGAAGAGGGAGAGAGTGTGCCACTATTTCTCTCTATAACCCAGGCTCACTCAGCAATCCAGATGTCCCTCAGGTTATAGCCCACTTGGAATGTCCTCATCACCCTGACTCAGGAGACATAGACCTTGCAGCCATTCACGCTGGCTAGCAGAATGCATAATGGAGAGTAATATATCCTAAAATGCAGAAAGGTTAGATGGAGACACTTTGTAAATGCTTTAAATGATCTGTGGATAAGTGTGTTTTATCCTAGAAGAGCCAAGAGGGCCCACAGGTCCTGTGAGACTTGTGCTGTGGGACTATCTAATTTGTGAGACCTGATTTGATGGGAATAGGCTTGGCCCAACTCTGTGGGCCAACTTGATCTAGAGTCTGCTTTAGTGTGAATGTAGAGTTTTATGCTCTTTTCTGCCCAGCCCACCATTTATATGGAGCAGTCTAGGCAGATCCTCTCCCAAGAGGATTCCCATTTCAATAGGTAATACCCCTGTTTAGTTGAAACCCAGTGGTAGAGGTTTGAATACCAGCCAACTGGGGAGGGAAGACACTTTGGTGGATAAGGGAGTCTTCACAGCACAGAGGCAGTCCCCCGTTTGTCAGTTTGTTCCTGGTATACAATACATTCCCCTGCACACCTCAGGTCTTAGCTCACCAGTGTGTTCAACAGCAAGAGATAGGATAAGGAACACTTCTCGTTGAGTTGATTTTAAATGTTGAGATCCGTAGCACCTCTGCTCTTTTTGCTGTTTTTGATCTGATAAGGCACACACGTAATGGTGCTAGGATCAAGATAGAGTCAATCCAAAGCCGGTTGCAGCCCCTGTTATTGATTTTGGTGGAAAGAAATTGAAATCAATTGTAAATGCCAGTGAGTACCTGAGGGACAGCTTGTGAGGCAGAGAGAGAGAGAGAGAGAGAGAGAGAGAGAGAGAGAGAGAGAGAGAGAGAGAGAGAGAGAGAGAGAGAGAGAAAGTAGGGAAAGGGAGGCCAAGACTGATAAACAAAGAGAGACACAGAGACAGAGATGGAGGAGAGAGAGAGGGATATACAGACAGATAATAGAAAGAGACAGTAGTGCTAGGTTCCTTGAGATTCCCATATCTTGGAATTCCTTTTGGTGGGTAGGTTCTGTACACTATTTACTGCTTCTTATGGGGTCAGATTTATCAGGTATATCTTAAAGAGGATGCTTATTTCTGGTATTCACACCTAGGAAGTAATGGTGTAGTGGTGTAAAGGACTCTTTGGTAGACTTCTTTCTAAGTAGGATTCATCTTCTCCTCCTAGACTGATTCTTTTAGGAAGTCAAATGAAGTCATTTTTTTGTCTCAATTCTTACCTATCCTTTAAGTACCAAATGGGCTTTGCCTCAGACAAACTGAGACATGGGAAAGACCTTAGCTTAAAAAGGTCAAGGTTTCCTACTGCATCCAGGGCCATCTCCAGTTATCCTGCTGTATATCTTGCCACTGGACTCCGCTGACTGTGGAGGAGAGAGTGAAGCTGATGACTTGCACAGCTCTGCTTTACTTCAGTCCAATTCACTTGAAAGTCAAGACATCGCACTCCTGGTATCATTGGTCCTCTTTGAGAACAGAACCAAGGATGAAGAACAAATTGGAATCTCAGGGTATTTAAGGACTTCATCCAGTGAGCACTGATTTTTCAATAACAGCATAACTTTTCATAAAAACATTAATGTCATTATGCATTTATAATGGTATTTATAATTATGTATATTATATATGCACACATATAATATATAACTTCTAAGAAAGATGGAGTAAAATTTAAAGATGTACAGCATCTAGGCATAATTTTCATTGGATTGTACATTTTGTTCTGAAGGAAGCCAAATCCTTCATTTTTATAGAGGAGGAAACTGAGACTGGGCTAGACCAAGTGTCTGGGCCAGGGTCACAAATAGCTGGCAACTGCCTGAGGTGGGATTTGAACTCAGATGTTCTCACCTGCAAGATAAACTCTCAATCCAGTGTACCACCTGGTTGCCTTTTCTCATTAAATTTACTTAGTATTTAACATTACAGGGCTTACTTACCAACCCTAAGGAGGTATCTCTCTTACTCAAAAAAAGTATCCCAGGCTTTTTTCACTGGCTTGGTGCAAAAGACTGCTGAATCAGCTAGTTTCATCCAGATGCTTTTCTACTCTGTTGCTGGGGTCACACAAGTCCTGTCAATGTGCTCTGTAAAAGAAAGAAAATTTGCCTTATGCTGCTAACCAGAATCTTGAAGATACCCAGTTCCTGCTACATGGCTCTGCCTTACCACTCAGGGTCTAATAGGCCTGTTCAGTCTTTGAGGGAATCTCTGCTTCCTAAAAAGATTTTCATCTTCCTCAGATACAGAGAAGCTCTGAAAGAAAGACTATGGACTATGTGAATCAGATGCCTTTTTCCTTTATGGACATTTTGAAAATGTTAAAGCTTTTAAAAGTGGTTACACTGAAGCTTTCTGACTTTGGCCCCAGAGTCCGTAAGAGTTGTATGCTGTCATGATGGTAGAGGTGGTGGGATATCTGCACGTATGTCAAGGAATGTCACGGGATTGGAGAATGGTCATTTTTCTGGTGGGTAGAGCTGATTTAAGGATGTGTCTGATAGTGTCTTTGTGGGGGTTAGCTGGCTCTGATTTTAATATGCTGGCAATAAGATTCAATATAGTACCCAGGAGTTTCAAAGTACAGTAATTTCTGTTGTTTACTTGTCATATGCATTCCCCCAAAGCACTCTGATTTGCAAAATCAAGCAATGGACCTGAGATGTGGTTGGGGAGCACAATGCTCAAAAATTTCATTAGTGACATGACAAAACTAAGGAACCTAATTAAAAATGGTAGCACAATTTTATATATGTTAAATGGTTAAGAAATACATAGTGGTCCAGTCCTTGGGACAATAGGCTGCTGCTTGACCTTTTTAAAGGAAGGTGTGTGTGGTGGAGGGGGTGAGGACCAACCCTTCTCTGCCCACAGCTCCTACTGCACTGGAAGGTATCGTAAACATGGCAATTTACCATGATAATCTGAGGTTTACTTGTGTAAGTGGGTGTTGGAAGGTTTGGAGTTGGGAGATATTGGGGAGTGGTTCAGTATTCTGCTCTCTTTCACTGTTTCTGGGGTAGGAAATCACATAGAATCAAACTTAAAATTCTTATTGTACTCAAAATGTCCCCTAATTTAGCAATCATTGGAACAAACTCACCTTATTCAAACTTGAGTTCTAGCAGAACTGACTCTATTGTGTTAGGCATTAGGCATATGGAAGTAAACCTATGTTCTGTATTCTATGAAGAGGTGTTAAACCCTCTGCCAGCTGTAAGCCCCAGTTCAGTCCTAACCAGATTAAAATGTAATTGGGAAATGTTTACCAAAATAAATAAAAATACAACACAATATAGAAAATGTTAATTTGTGGTTTTCTAAGTCAGTATATGGCCCAGGATCCATTTCCATTTGAGTCTTATGCCTCCTCAGAGTAGCTTCTTGAGTGGAACACTAGATAGAGAGTTAATTTTATCCTTGAAGATCTGAGTTCAAATCTTGTCTCAGATACTTACTAGGGTTGTGACCCTTGGAAAGTGGCTTAACCTTTCTCAGCCGCAGATTCATTATCTGCAAAATGGGAATAGTAATAGCACCTACCTTTTAAGGTTGTTGTGTGAGAATTAAATATATAAAACACTTTTGCAAACCTTAAAGTGCTGTACAAATGCCTTTATTATTGTTATCATTGTTGTACTTGGAAAGGGGGGAGATGATGTGACATGAATACAGAGAAGTACAAGATGAGGTGGGAAGTTATAAAGGGAGGTGGGTGGTAAAATCTAGACGGAGTGCCTTAAGAATCCTTAAACAGAGAGAGAATACTCAATGGGAATTTCAGGGAGGGCTTCACAGAGGTGGTAGCATCTGAGTGAAAATTTGAAGGAAGATAAGGATTCTGAAAAGGAGAGATGATGAAGCAGCACCTTCTAGGTACAGTGAGGGTGAAGGATACCTGTATAAATGGATGGAGATGAGAGAGGACCCATCAAGTTTAGGGAACAGTTTCTGGAATTCAATGACACAGGAATAGACAGTGAGGCTGACACTTTCTTTACCTCTGCCTTAAATACAATTCCTGAGCAAGTCAAGATGACCTCATGATGTCCTCTTTGAAATGAAGGACAAAATGCAGGGGCACAAGCCAGTATGACAGTTTGTCTAGAATGCACAATACATGTAGATTTTTAGCTTGGAGGCCTAAAGAGCTCATTTGTGAGTCCATTGGTACTGAGGTTGAAGTTTCTTTCCTCTCTCCTGTTGGGGAATTTGGAAAGATGCTGTAACTCTAGTAAGAGACTACTAAAAAAAAGTTAACTCTTGTGGGGTCCCATGGGAAGAGGACTGATCCTGGCACAGTCCTGAGAACTAGAAGGTCATTTGCATGAAATTTTCATCTCATTTGCTTATACATTGTCAATGAATGTGTTGTCTAGGTAGCTACCTTCCAAATGTCAGTATGACACACAAGCACTTATCAAGTGCCTGCTATGTTCAGGATATTGGTTGCTGTTTAGATCATGTGGCATTTAAGGGTATTTAGAAACTTATGTTATATCCTTGGAGTCCCCCACAAACAATAACTTTTATGCCCTCAAGATATTGAAATGTAGGCCCCTCCTCTGGGTCCACTGCAAAGACTTAAGGCCTTGCATTCAGGAGGTCCCTTCCCAGAGCAGATGGAAAAACCTGGCTTCCTCAGGGCCTGTGCGAGAGAATTGAACTGCACAGTTTCTCACCCATTGTGAGAGCATCATCAATTTTTTTTAACAAAGACAGAATCAAAGCCTTACTTATAATTTCTAATTCCTTAATATAATTTAAAGAATAATATAGTTCCTTAACTTCTACAAGTTTTCTGAGGAAAAAGATTTCTATTTCTTTTTTCATCTTTCTAAGTTTTTTTTTTAAGTTGCCACCTTTTAGATTTTCCTGCAATTTTAAAAACATTTTTCTTTAGAGTTTAGAGTTTCAAATTCTATCCCTCTCTTTCTCTCTCTTTCTGTTCCCTCCCCGCCCCGACATGATAAGCCATCAGATATGGGTTATATATGTGCTATTATGTAAAACATTTCCATCTTAGTCATTTTGTACAAGAAGACTTGAATAAAGAAAAAAAGTGAAAAATAGTCTGTATTCAATCACTATTAGTTTTTTTTTCTGGAGGTAAATAGTATGCTTCATCATTAGTCCTTTGGGATTGTCTTGGACAGGGATAGAGAACTTGGGGTCTCAAGGTCACATGTGGTCCTCCAGGTCCTCAAGTGTGGCATCCAAAGGGCTGTACTTGAGAACCTAGAGGGCCACAGGTTCCCCACCCCTTGTCTTTGTATTGCTGAGAATAACTGAGTTATTCACATTTCTTCATCGAACAATATTGCTGTTACTGTGTATAATGTTCTCCTGGTTCTGTTCACTTCATCATGCATCAGTCCATGTAAGTCTTTCCAAGTTTTTCTGAAATCATCTTGCTGGTTTTTTCTTGTAGCACAATAATATTTCCCTCACAATCACATGCCCCAGGATGTTTAGCCATTCCCCAATTGATGGGCATCCCTTTGATTTCCAACTTTTCGTAGCACCATTAATTATTACATTACACAGCTTTGTTGCCGATAACCCTTATGTGGGCAACAGACAGCTGTGAGCAGCCCAGAGATGACACCAAACATCTTCCAGTTATATACTTGGGCTTCTCTTTAGCTGCCTGTTATGATGCAGGGTCTGAGTAGATATTTCTGTTGATTATGCCAGTAGGCAGTAGGCAAGTGGGTCTACAACTCACCATGGTTGCTTGTGGGACTCTCTCTGGCATGTACCATCCCCTCTCCCACCTCCGCTCTTGGACCACCAGGCCAGTGATTCACTTGCTGCCATCTCATCTTGCCCTGAATACTCCCAGAGATTCCTCTGTTATTAAGAGAGCTCTCTAGGGGCAGGTAACCTGAATGAAGAAACGCCTTAGAGGGATAGACATCAGTTCTTGGTTGTCTCTTCCTAATTCTCTTATGTTGGCAGTGGAGGTCCTGAGTGATCCAGAAAAGGAAAATCTCCAGGTCAGCAGATGGTTCTCCCTCCCCATTAATTCCAATGCCAGTTTCTTACCCTGAAATGCTGAATTCCAGTTGAAGTCTGGCTTCATTTTTTTTTTTTTTTTTTTAGTGAGATGGCGTTATAACATAGGAACATCACTGGCCAGGGACCCAGCTCTGCTCCTGGCTAGTTGTGTGACCTCAGCCAAATTCTTCTGTTCCTTTGATGCTCTGTTTCTTCAGCAGAAAAACTGAAGAGATTGATCTCTAGTCTTACATTCATTGATCCATCCAAAAAAAAAAAAACCCAATAACAATCTGAAGTGTGAGGTAGGAAGGGGAATGGGAAGAGGGAGAAAAGTGAATCATTTGTATCCTGCTAGTCTGGTTGGCATTCATCAGAAGATAAGATCCTTTGTTTCTAAAAGGAACACTCAGAGGTAAAATCAAAGGACCATCAAGTTAATTTTTAGAATTTGCAAGATGAGAGACTCCTTTCTTTTAGATACAAGCATCTTTGCCAGGCCTAGTCATGGTGAAAACAAATGAAATCTCTCCCTCTTTTGCAATGCCTCCATGCTTGAAAACCAAGTGTCACATTAAGTCAGTGGGCCATGATTTATTCATATATGATTATATTAAAGAGATATTAATATAGCCTTAGGTGGTACAAAATTAGAGCTAATGTGTTTTTATGATGTATGTTACAGTGGCCAATATTTCTCCAATAATGGCATCCTGTTGCTGTCACTTATTAAATAGAGAGCCCAGAAAAGCCCTCAAATACGGTGGAATTGGCTGGACCCAACAATTGGAAAAGCATTAGAGAATTCAACTTATCTATTTATTAGATTTGGTCCTTTGATTGAGTTTAGGAGGGCTGGCTTTGAGGTCACATGCTGGATATTGTCTTTGAAATTAAAACACCCAAGGGGAGGACTGGCCTTGTGAATCACACCCAGGCCAATAGGGAAGATTAAAGAGGAGACCAGTCCTAACTCACAGTTGTGGGGTTTTGACCGGTGACTTGGAATATTGCAGCCAAGACCAGATTAGATTAGATCCTAGCCTTTGAGTCTCAAAATTCCTGATGTGGCATGTTCAGTGATAGAGTTTATATGAATGTCAGAATATGTGTATATGCATCTATGTGGCAACGAAGAAGCTTCATATAAGAAGCAGAGATAGTTATTTATATACAATCAATGTTCCTCTCTGTTTGCCTAACAGAGTATTACTTGCCATTTTGGCATTTGTAGAGGCAAACATGAAACAATGCCAATTCGCTTTCCTTTGTGAAATGAGATGATTGACCAAGATGACTTCCAAGTACCCTTCTAACAACATGTAATTCTAACATTGTCTGGTTAACCTTATATTACCCAGACCTCTGTGACCATTAGTGTGAAGATTCTATTGTTTTGAGAATTTCCCAGACTGTCAGACCTTGGAGTGTGTTGGACTGGGAGTCAGGTTTCTATTCTAAGCTTTGCCACTGACTAGGTGTGTGAAATGGACAAGCTATGTATGCTCTCTTGGTTTCTGTTTCAACCCTTCATTTTATAGGTGTTGATGTACTCAGGTCTCTTCATACTGATTTAAAGTGGTCATTCCTCTCTTTATTATATTACATATTTTCTCTTATTTTTGTGTTTCATCTTCCTTCACTGCCTAGGATAATGCCCTTGTATACACTTATCCTTTGCCTTCCTTTGTGTCTCCAGCACTTAGCATAATGACTAGTATAGGTTTATAAAGGTTCATTGACTGACTGACTGAAAGTTGGTAATAGTGATGGAGTAGATAGTGCTGTTATCACCATCTGAAATAAGTGGCTCACCTCTCAGTCAGCTTGGAAGATGGTGTCATTTAGTTGGGGCTGCAGGTAGTGTAAAGGAGGTGCAGGGTGAGAGGGCAGCATGGGAAAGGGAGAGTTCATAAAGAGTATAGATACTTCTAATTATATCTTTGGATATACTTGGATATTTCCTAGTTATATCTGTATGTTATGAAGATCATGGTCATGTGGATTCTTTTTTTTCATTTCAAAAACATTTTCTTTTCTCTTTAAAAAGACTGGGTCTTTCTGTCTCAAGCTATTGCAGAATGGAAGTGCTGGGGTACTTATGTACCTACCTCTGACTGGCCTGGAAACTTTGACCTGCTCTGTTTTCCATCTTGGGCTAGTTCTCCACTCCTTAGGCAACCTGATGTCCTCTTTTTCCATATTAATACCAAATTTAATGTGGATACTTGATCAACTTAGCCGGATACGCTTTAGTCTGATTTTAAATGTTTAACAATGACCTCTCAGGGGCAGGGGATGGAGAATGGACACAGGACACACTTTTAAGATTAATCTGCAATATTTTAAAAAATATATATTTTTACTTGTTTTCTAAATATTTCCCAGTTTCATTAAAGAATTTTTAAACATTTATTTAAAAAAAAATTGAGTTTTAAATTCTCTCCCTTGCACCTCTTGAGAAGGCAAGCAATAGATTGATTATACATGTAAAGCTTTTAATCTGCATCATTAATATTTTCCCTATCACTTTCTTAAATCTAAAAATCAACAAAACAATAAGTCAAGCCCTGATTTATGGCATTTGCTGATCTACAAGGTGTAAATTCTCATACTGGAAATTTGACCATCAGCTCTCTCTGAAGATTTCTAGCATGCTATTGGACTTGGCTCATTGCAGCTCAGAACTCCCAACCAAGTTTAGGAGATCTACAAGTCTTAGTCTCCTTATCATCAGGGATTACAGACATGAGCCACCATACCTCCCTAAAAATAAGTTTTATTGATGTCATTTTTTTACATCAGTCACTTTCAGTTATGACACCCCCTGCCTCCTAATACTTCTTCCAAACACAGAAAATATTGTTGAGTCATTTTTTTTTGAGTCAGTCATGTCTGAATCTTCATGAACCCATTTGGGGTTTTCTTGGTGAAGATGCCGGAGTGGTTTGCCATTTCCTTCTCCAGCTCATTTTACAGGTGAGGAAATTGAAGCAAACAGGGTTAAATGACTTGCCCAGGGTCACACACTAATAAGTGTCTGAGGCCAGATTTGAACTCACTCAGGAAGATGAGTTTACTTGACTCCAAGTCCAGCACTTTATCCACCAGGCCACCTAGCTGCCCAGCAAAGAAAAATAGTTAGGCAAAAAAATCAAAACAGGGAACTCACATGATAACATATGCAATGATCTGTTCAACCCTTTCCTCTACTGCCCCCCCCCCCCAAAAAAAAAACCCAACTTCTCAACTTTTGACTGCAGAGGGATGTTTTCTTATCTGTTCTCTAGGGCTAAGATCAGGAATCATAATTACCCAGAATCTGGATTCCTATTGACATCTTTTTCTTTTACATAATTGAGGTTATTGTGTGTGATGTCCATTGCTCTTAAAATTAGTCAGGAATAGGGGCAGCTAGATGGCACAGTGGATAGAGCTCTGGCCCCAGAGGCTGGAGGACCTGAGTTCAAATCTGACCTCAGATACTTGCTAGCTTTGTGATCCTGGGCAAGTCACTTAACCCAAAACAAACAAATTAGTCAGAGAAAGTTTCCTGTGTATTCTTGGGAGCTTTTAAATGAAGAAGGAAAAGAACCAGGTTGTCTGGGTGGGGAAAAATATTCTAGGCATATAATATTGCTTGGGAGAAGATTCAGAGAAAAGAGTGAATGTATAGGCTGGGTGAGGGCTTTCTACAAAGATGAAGCTTCTCTAACCTGGAAAGATGGCAGACAGAATTGGAAAATATGTAACTGTATAAAAGGGTTGGAAGAAGAGAAGGAATGGTGGGGCTGGGGGGAGAAAGGAGAAGAAGGGGCATTGACACTGAAGTAGAATATGAGGCCCTTGGACTTTCTCTAAAGATAAATCAATGACAAGACGTGATCAAGGGCTTAGCAGGGCTGGGGTACAAATATATTACAGACACTGAAAACAGCAACAGCAATGGTCTACTATATATATATATATATACATATATATAAAAATATAATATAGTATATATAAAAATATGTATGTATATATGTGGTCTATTATACAATACTTCACAGTTGTGAAGTCTTTATGATTTCATTTGATCCTTTGACCCAACCACCATGGGAGAAAGAGCATATAAGTACTAATAACTGTAACCTATTTTTCAAATTGGGGAATTGAAGGGTCTTGAAGGTCTCCCTATCAGCAAATGGGCAAGGCTGGGAATTCAAACCTGAGTCCTATTCTGACTCCAGGTTCAATGCTTCTTTTCTATTCCCATGACTCAGGTAAGAGACCCCTACCCAAAGTAAACTTGCAGTCCCTAATGGTGGAGGAGGAATTGAAATGTCAGGAAGAGGAATTGACATTGACAACCCTGTTGAGGCAGTTTTTTTTTCTAACTTGATAGAGACAGGGCTGAAGGGCCTTAATAAATACTTACTGGGTTGGATTAGATAGGGCAGGGCCTCGGGCCTTTTTGTGCCTTTGGAAATTAAGGGAATAAAAAATAAAGGGAGGAGAAGGTAAATGAGTGACAGCCTGCATAAAGACATCTCCTCCAGAGTGGGCAGAAAAAGCCTAAGGAGGAAGCTGGAATAATACTTCTTGCCAAAGACGGTTGAAGGATGAATGTCAGTGAGTTTGAGGTCAGCAAGCAGGTCTGGGACTGAAAAATGACTCATTTTTTACAAATGACTGCACCCACACCTTCCCTACTGAGAGAAACTGCTCTTCTGGTGAAAAAAAAACTTAGAACTTAGAGAAATTCTGTGGGTTCAGAAGTGAAAGAAAGAAGCTGTGAAAAGCAGGCAGAAACATAGGGGCGGTTTGGTCCCCCCCAGAGGCCAGCTCCTGGGCAGGGCGGCCTGACCTCTGGGGCCAGTTCCCTTCCCTGACATTGCCCCCTCTTCCTTGGGGTTTTTCCATTCTCTATGGTCACATGACTAGAAATTCTGCCACTAAGTGCCTGGGGTACAAAGATAATATTTTTACATTTGGGTTAACATTCCTTTTTGTAAAAATACGTAGGCTTCTCTTACTTACCCAGGGGTCTGGGGGGTGATGGTGGAGAGAAGAAGGGTGTAGATATTTATATAGTACCTACTGGTACATATTTCTTACCCATGAGCCTCACTGCTATTATGGTCTAAGTTTAAGTTTACTCCTATCATGGATGCTGTGTGTGGGAAAGAGTGAACTGGGTATTAACTGTCTTTACCATGTTATTTGAGGATAGTGGTAGCTGTCCTCCAGGGACCCACCCTGAAGTAGTGAATTAGCATTTTTATTTCTTCTTCTCCTTTTCTTTCTTCTTCCTCCTTCTCCTTTCCTTTCTTCTCTTTCAAAAAGCTGGGACCATTGACTTTTTGCCCTGTGCAGTTTTCATTTTTGAGTTTTTGAAACAGAGCTCTAACAATACCTACTACATGCCAGGCACTTTTTACAAATATTTGATTCTCATAAAATCCTACAAGGTAGATGGTTTTATTATCCTCATTTTACAGTTGGAGAAACTGAGGTATACAGAGTTGTGCAGTGGAAAGAACACTCACTCTAGGAGTCATGGGTTCAAATCCTGTCTCTGACGCTCTGGGCAAAGTCACAACCTCCCAGGGCACCAGTTTCCTTATCTGTAAAATGAACAACTTGGACTAGATGCCCTCTGATGTCTTTTCCAGCTCTAGAGCTACAATCCCGAATCTGTGTCTCTAAGAAGTATTTGAAAAAGTAAGGAATGGATTTCATAATAATAGAAGAAATATAGGACTGTACCAGCTACCCATTATGGCCCCTCCATATAGTCTATGCTAATGTGACTCAGGATGAGGGGACAAGGAGAGAAGAGGGGAATAAACATTTATTAATCATCTATAACTATATCCCAGGCACTGTGCTAATCACTTTACAAATATTATCTCATTTGTTGTGTTTTGAAAGGCTCTAAAATGTAAGGGGAAATCCTCAGATCCTAAGTTTCCTTAGCCACCTGTTTAAGGGTGTGTGTAAGAAAGGCCTACATAGACTTGTGGGTGATATCTGAGAAGTTATGCCAACCTAACCTCATTTACTTTTTGACAGCAATACTAGACTGATAGTAAGAGAAGCATTGTGGGAAAGCGAAATAGATAGTGGCCCTGGAATTCAGGAAGACCTGGGTCTAAGCCCTTCCTCTGATAGGTGGTGCAGTGGATAGAGCACCAGTATAGGAGTCAGGAGGACCTGAGTTCAAATCTCACTCACTAGCTGTGTGACCTTGGGCAAGTCACTTAACCCCAATTGCCTCATCCTGGGTCACCTCCAGTCATCCTGATGAATATCTGGTCACTGGATTCGGATGGCTCTGGAGGAGAAGTGAGGCTGGTGACCTTGCACAGCCCTCTCTCACTCAAAATAAAGTCAAGTGCAAGTCATGTCTTCATTTCTCTGATGGCATGGTCTTCTTTGGCAACGAAGGATGAACACACACACACTTTCTGTGGTTATGAGTAAGTTCTCTCAGGGCCACTAGGTAACTTACTAAGATTATAAGTTATATACAAGCTATCAATGTACCTCAAAGTGGGGAGTTCCCCACATTGATAAAATCATGACTTCATCCCCCAAATTCCCCACAAATATACAAATACACTAATTGAATACACAGTGTCAAGCTTTTTGTTCTTCAGTCATTTTCAGTCATGTCTAAATCTTTGTGACTCATTTGGAGTTCTCTTGGCAGAGGTACTAGAGTGGTTTGCCATTTTCTTCTCCAGCTCATTTTACAGATGAGAAAACTGAGGCAAAAAGGGTTAAGTGACTTGCCCATGGTCACACAGCTAATAAGAGACTGAGGCCTGATTTGAACTCAGGTCTTCCTGACTCCGGGCCCAGCTTTCTTTCCATTGCTTCACAATGTCAAGCATAGTTGCACTGGTCACTAAGGATGCAAATATCAAAAATAAAACCAGTCCTTGCCTTCAAGAAATTTACACTCTACCTAGGGAATGCTACATGTGCACATGTATGTATAGTAAAGGGAAACTGAGGATGGAGAGAGCACTGAAGACTGAAGGAAATGGGAAAGTTTTGTTGAGAAAGTGGCCCCTGAGTTCATCCCTGAAGGAAGACAAGAAAGCAGAAATGGGGAGGAAGAGGCTCTCTGGGGTTGGAGAATGACATACACAGAGAAGTAAGGAATATTGAGTCTGGGAAATGGTCAGTTTCATTTGGTTGGAACAAAAGGCTTTTGAAGGGGAGTTGTATGAAATAAACTTGAGTGCCATATTGGGCACCCTTTGTCTCACTGCCACAGAACACATGGAGGGACCATGCAGCTGACCCAGTCTTGTGTTTCTTGTATTTTTTTTAATAAATCATTTCTTTTCCGAATATTTCTTGAACGACTCTTTTGGACGCAGACCTAGAATCATAGATCCAGAGCTAGGAGGGACCTCAAGAAAGGTCTACTCTAAACCTTATAGATAAAGCCCTAAATGGTACCCTCTAAGTTTATATTTCATCCTTTGGTTAGGATAATGGGGAGTGAGAGAAGGTTTTTGAGCAGGGGAGAGACTTGGTCAGATCTCGGCTTTAAGAAGATTTTTTTGTGTGGAGGGAAGAAGGACTAGATCCATGAAGACCAATTATTATATGTAACAGAGAATTGGCCAATACAGGACAAGTCCTTTGACCATGAGCAGTTTGCTCAGCACAGAGTCAAAGAACACAGATGCTCGGGAATGCTCACTTCCAAGCATGTATAATGGAGGTCCCAGTCCTCCACTTCAATGGAAGTACAGTTATCTGTGACTGTTGGCTACTTGTTTACTGAGTACAGAAGAAAAGTCTTTTGATTAGCTGCTGAACTAATTGTGTGCTGAGCATAGAAAAGGTAGTAATTGACCTTTGGAAACTCACCAGGTTGTAGCCTAGACTCCTCCATCTTCCACACTCCTTCAACCAAGAGTAGGGAAGAATGAGATTCACCAGGGCTAGAAAAACAGCCTTGCCATCTCTTCATGGTGGCCTTAGTGGAGAGACTAGACTGTTTTTATTCAGTCACTTTTTCAGTCATATCCGACTCTTTGTATCCCATTTGGAGTTTTCTTGCCAAAATACTGGAATGACTTGCCATTTCTTTCTCCAGCTCATTTTACAAATGAAGAAATTGAGGCAAACAGGATTAAGTGACTTGCCCACAGTCACACACAGCTAGCGTCTGAGACCAGATTTGAACTTAGGTCTTCTGGACTCCAGGTTCAGCACTCTAGCCATTGCATCACTAAGCTAGTCGTGGAAGAAACCTTACAGGCTATCATATCCAATGTGCTTCTTTCCTAGACCATAGTTTCTCCATAAACCCTTTCTTTCTATTTACATTTGTATTTCCAGCCTGTACCACCTCTTGGGAGCAATGAGGCAATGAGTTCTATACCTGTATTCCCTGCTGTGTAATTTCCTAAACTCATCCCTCTCAGAGTATCTTTTATGAGTCTCTTGGATTTTGTAGAACAAGTCTATTTTACCTTTTTCTTATGCCTTTTGGATGTTATAGGCCTTTGTCTCAGCTCATCAGTGTTTTGAAGATATTCCATTTCTTAATCAGAAGCCAAAGTCTGAGATTTGTAAAATGTATTCCTTTCTCCTTCTAAATCTATGATCTTTGCAGAGGGGCTGCTTCTGCAAACAAATCTCTGTTAGGATGTAAACTCTTTTGCAACAGGGAGTATTCATTTACTGTTTTTGTATTCCCAAGGCCTGGTGCATAGTCAGCGCTTAATAAATGCTTATTGATTGAGAATGCTATGACAGAGTCAGAATTTCCAGGTGCTCAATCCACTGTCATTACTCCTTCTATCTCTCCTTTCCTGAAAATTATCCAGAGTGTAGATTGTTTCTTAGATCACTGGGCACATGTCTGATTGTCCTCTAGAGGTAATCCACTCTCCCCCACCTCCATCCCTATTCCTCTTTCCCTTCTGAAAGACCATAATTTATAGGGAACACTGCTTCAACCTCAGGATAAGTGTTGAGTGAGCTGCTCTGAGACTAGAAAGCTTTTTAGGAAGTGTTAAAAGTTCAGGAAAAGCCCAATGACCTTAAACAGTGACTGGAACAGAATTCCAAAGGAGAAGGTAGAATTGCTCTCCATCCCATACTTTACCTGCCTCAAACAGCTACCCAAAGCTCCTTCTGTTTGGGACTAGACAGTCTCTCTTCCCTCTTTATAGCATAGCTATGCCTTGCTAGCCTCTGGTGGATTTGATTGGGACATGAACTGAGGTAGCTTATGAAACCAACGTAAAATCTGGAGTTTTTCAGTCATTGGTTCATTCCCATCTTCTCCCGTTGATTCAATAGCTGTGGTTCTGTTTGGAGTTCCCTGTCAAAGCTACATTTCAAAGGAGCATAAGATTTGGAGCTGGAGGGACTTTAGACATCATTTCTACAACTCCTTAATTTCAGAGGAGGAATTTGGAGCCCAGAGAGGTCAGGCAATTTGCTCAAAGTCACACAGCTAATTAGTGACAGAGGTGATATCTTAATGCATGTCTTCTGAGTCCAAATCCAGTGCTCTTTCCTCTAGAGCAGGGGTTCTGAATCTGGAGTCCATGAACTGGTTAAAATTTTTTTTTAATAACCATATTTCAGTATAATTGCTTTCCTCTGTAGTCCTGTGTATTTCATTTTATTCATTTTAAAACTGTTATTTTGAGAGAGGTTCTAAGCTTCATCAGATGGCCAAAAGGAGGTTTTAAAATGAATAAATTAAAACCCCAGTTCTGTAGTATATGACAATTTTCCTTCTTAGAGCATCACCTCTGCTCCTTTTCTTTCATCTTTAGAGGACTTTAATCAGCTTAAGCTTTAGACTGAGTGAACACTGGTCTTCCTCCCCGCCCTCCACCCCCCATCTCCCTCCCACCTCCCCTCTCCTCTTGTTTGGATCCTGGGTTTCCTATGGACATCTAGAGGATGGATCATTCAGCAGGGCCTTCCTAATAAGTCTTATTGAATATTCACTCATCAAAAAACACTCACAGACCACAGAGATCAGTAAGCAGAAGGTCCTGGGGATACAAGCTGCTACCTGAGAGCTCTGTAGTATGGAGACATTGTTTTCAAGGGCTTCTTAAAGTATAATTTTTACATTTAGGAGTATAGGCAGCAGGGGAGTTTTAGTGCAGCCTTGCTTTATAAGGGTCATTATTTATCCTGATTGCAGGTGACAAGCTCCAGAAATACACAGAAAACATATGCACATTCACATGCAAGATAGGCATAAGCAAGTACATCTCATGCCCAGATAGACTGTATGGATCCAAGGCGCAGCCATATACAAGGACACACTGCACCTATATACATATGTGTGTGAAGTATATGTGTATGTGTGCACACACAAATACAGACTGTTATAAAGTGGAGTTCTCCATAGCAACTTTGTCTTTTGGATCACAACCAAACATTGGGACCTCCCCCGCTTCCATAGGAATAAGGATCCTCAGTCGGATTTACCATTAGCTTAAGTTCAACCTTCCTTGGGTAAAATGTGTGTGTGTGCGTGCGTGTGTGTGTGTGTGTGTGTGCGCGTGCATGTGTGTTGGAACAGAACTTCAGATATATACACAGGTACATACCCAGATGTGCATGAATACACATAGTTATAAGGATACTAATACACAAACTCTCAACCTAGAGAGAGAAAAAGAGGGAGAGATAGACACAGATAGTAAGAAAGAGACAGTGAGACAGAGACAGAGAAAGAGAATCCACTTTGGCCTCAGGTACCCAGTTTGCAAATCTATTTTTTGAAATTCAACAGGAATAGGAACTGAACCTCTAATTTTGTTAGTACGGGGAACTCCCAGGTAGGAAATCTGCTAATGCAGATCAGAAACTTTTTTTCTTCCAGTTTACCTCTAAGAAGTTAGATGGGTAACAGCCAGTTTGTCACAGAGACTGGACTTGAACCCATAGTCCTTCTGGATCTAAGGCCAACTCTCTGCAATTCAAGGCCAAGCTGCCTCTGCAAATCTATATGCACTTAGAAAATGTGCCTCTTTGTACAACAGGAGCCACCTTGTCTGTGGGAGCCTTTCCTGAATTAACCTCTGGGCTTTGTCACCAGGACCCCTGAACTCTTGAATTCTGCTCTAATTAGAGTACTTGGTTTCTTCTCCTCATCCATTTTCCCTCCAGTTGGTATTGATCCCTCCTCTACAGGGGACCAATTGTTGACAATTTATAGTCACATAAATAGAGGAACTCCTAGTGAAAGCCCAGCTTTTAACCTCCTACTTCACCTCTCCTCAGATCCCACTGGAGGGAAGATCTAGGTGGCATTTTCTAGAACAGGAGGCTGCCCTAGGAGACAAGAGAGGGTCCGACGAGTGTGGGCATCTCCTTGGTGGAGAGTTCCACTGTCTAGGAGGAGAAGCTTTCCCAAAGCTGGAGTCTTTCCCAGATGGAGATGTCACTAATTGGAAAGGAGCTAGCGGAGAACATCATGAAGGCCACCACTGGTGCCCTCCTTGGGGTTTCCCACCCCTTCCATCTTCTCTGCAGGGAATCTGGGCTGCAGGCAGCCTGTAACGACGGTATTTCTGATAAAATCACTTTCTCCATCTGGCACTGGGAAATTTCTCTGCAGAGGGTTTTTTTTTTTTATTATTATTATGTACCAAAAAGCAACTTGGATAATACTTGAAAGATATTATGATCCTCTCCTATTAACATCTGAATACAGCTGAGCGTCTGTTGCCCAGATAAGAGGAGTCGTCCTCTGAGCGCCTTTGAACAGCTGCTGCTTAGGCGCCACAAACCCGAGCTTACCATATTGCTAGCTCTATCTCCTCCATCTTTACGCTGGAGAAACCTCTAATTTCGGGTTTTAAAAGACTCTACTCTTTCACAGCTCCTTATCTTTGACTTTTCCCAGGGAAGGAAGCAGCTTAGGAGTGGAAGGTTATTTGTTTATTTAATTAAACTCCCAGTCCAAGAGCTCAAGGCCAGTTTCACTATCCCCCAAGGGCTTTGTCATCCCCCTCACTTCAGAGGTGGACTCCTTCTTTCATTATCAACTGAGCCCAGGGGGAGGGAGCAGTAAAAGGTGTGTGTGTGACGGCGGGGTCTCCGGGGAAGGATTCAGAGATATTTCCATTGCAGTAATGAAGTAGGGATGGGAGAGTCCAGAAAGACCTAAGGTTGGGGAGCCCAGGCAGGGGCCTGTGAACCTGGAGGCCAATGCTTAGGGAAGGACAAGTCCCACTAATGAATCTGCAGTTGATGGACCTGGGTTTGTTAATTGTGTGACTTTGAACCAGTCATTCAGCTTCTCTGGGTCTCAGTTTCCTCATCTGTAAAACAAGTGGGAGGGACTAGATCAGAAGTTCTCAATCTTTTTTTTTTTTTTTTTCTCTTCAGCAGTTTGGTAAAGTCCATGGAGTAAGGGAAAGGGAACGGACATTCATATGGCATCTATTAAATGCCAGGCATTATGCTAAGTATTTTACAAATATGATCTCATTTGATCCCATTTGGAACCTTTCAGAATAATATCTTTAAATTCATAAAATATAAAACTTAAGATTATAAAGAAAATGAATGGATTAGAAATATATATATACATGTAATATATTAGATGTATTATACTTACTTTTGTCTAATATATGTAAATCTAACATATGCATGTACATATGTGGCTAGAAATAGACAGATAGATGATAGATAGACAGAACCCATTTCACAGACCGCAGGGTAAGAACTCCTGGATTAGACGATGTCTAAGAATCTCTCTTAGCTCTTTCGCAAAAGTTTTCTCTAGCTATTCCCTATAGTGAAAGAGATGTATACTCTATGCTTTTAGAAAAAGACAATTATGGTTAAATGGAGGCGACTGAGAAGTTGCATGAGACCAGCTGCCATCGTTACAGCAGCTTGTGAATGAATAAATGAAAAAGCACTGATAAAGTGCTATTCTGTGCCTAGCACTGTGCTGAGGGCTAGAGATATAAACACAAATAGCAAAGATACTCTTCCCTCAAGGAGCTTGCTTACGTTCTAATGGTGGGAAACAACATGTAAAGGGGAGCAGGGATAATGGGAGGGAAACATGTATATGTATATGTGCACACACATATATACACATGAAATATGTGTGTGCATGTGTTGTGAATTTTTTTTTTCCTTCGCAAAGTTACTGTCTTGATGAACGACTAGAACCTCGGAAGAGTAATGTGTCTTCCTACATTCTGGGTTGCTGCTGGCTTTTTTCCCTCCACAGACACAAAGTCCAAAGTATTTATTTCTAGTTGTTTTACAAATTCAGTGCTCAGTTTACAAATTTCAGCATATTATTTTTTTGGTTAAATGGATCTCTTCTCACCAACTGCAATAGATTTTTTTCCCCTCAGTCTTTATCCTCCTTTGCCATTTGGTCATCCCCTTTCCTTGGCTTTAGATGACATCTATGAACTGCTTTTCTCATCTCCTGGTTCCACCTTGAATGTGGTTATTCTGGGAATTCCATGTTGATTACTATTTTTATCCAGGAGTTCGTAACTTCGAATACATTGTGATATGTGAACTACTTGACATTAGGGAATTTCTGTTTTGGTTTTATGCTCTCAGCATTTGCCTACCAAAGTAGTAAACATGTGGTGGGCAATTAATAAGTACTTGTTGATTGAATGATTTTCTTAGGAGTGATCTATTAATTGCTTCTTAGCCACTGGGGTTCTTTATTCCCATCCTCTCCCTTGGGGTGGGAGAAATTGCCTACTTGGTAACTCCTTTGAGATTCCAAAGACTGGTCACATCCCAAAGTTATGGGAGGGACCCCTAGATTCTGGAATCTTATGTCTATTGCCTGGTCAATGCCCCTTTTTTCTAAGATGCAGAAGGGCTGAGGCAACAGGATAGTAAGAATGAATTTGAGCTACAATTTTGTGTAGGCATCATTTACTGCCTTGGTTTGCCCAACTGTCAAATGAAGATATTGAGCTAGATGACCCCTGAGGTCCCTTCTAGCTCTAGCTAGATCTAAGATCCCATGATGCTATGCTTGTGGTGCTATGCTTGTGAAGCTATATACCACTGTAGTGCTATTCTGGAATTCAAAGGGCATTAGTCTACAAAGTGTCTTTGTTGTTTGGGCCTGACCCAAGCTGCCACTCTTGTCCTAGGGGACAGTGTACATGTACATCCTCATTATTCATGACCCATATAGGTTGATACTGGGACTTTCCAACTGAGAAAGAGGAAACAGTGACAATATCCATGTCTAAAAGGTCTTTCTTTTCTTCTTCTTTAAAGGACATTTTGCCTTTGAATTTCATGCTCCCGGGTTTGATATCAGAAGTGAGAGGCAGGCTGGAGCAGTGGACAGAACACTAGTCTTAGAGTCAGTAAGACCCGGGTCCAAGTCCTCCTTCTGACACACACAAGTTGTGTGACTATGGAAAATCATTTGGCCTCTCAGCATCCCCAGGCCACCCTCTGAGTCTATAAATTACAGAATAGTTGCTGATCTGAATTGGTGGAAGGAATTTCCACAATGGAACTTCCCATTTATCAACTAACATATATTTCTTAAACACCTACTATGTGCCAAATACCCTAAATCAATGAAATACCCATCTAAGACCTCTATTCTATTCTCCCCCCACCAAATAAACAAAAAACAGCCCCCTGACTGGATCAGTACTCATGGAAATAGGTAGAGAACTATTTGGCAGTCTAGCTTTTCTGCCTTAGAAGGGGCACTATTAGAGGTTTTGATGAAGTAGAAGTTCCTTTGGAGAAGAATGTTGTCATTTGTGCTTTGTTCCTAAAAAGGACCATGACGTCACAGAGGTGATGCCATGACTCGCAAGTGATTTGGATTTAAGTGACGGAGAGCTGGGTAAAGTCACCAGCCTCACTTTCTCTTCTGGAGCAATCTGGGTCCAGTGGCAAGATATAGATCAGGATGACTGGAGATGACCCTGCAGAAGAATGAATATAGATAGGAAGGAAATTCTTCTTCTAGCATCTGTCCCCTTGCTTTGTCATCTCAGAGACTGCGAGCTCATTTCCTTCCTTCCTTCCTTCATTCTTTCTCTCCTTCCTTCCTTATTTTCTTATCCAGATTAAGTGACTTGCTCAGGGTCACACAACTAGTAAGTGTCTGAGACTGGATTTGAACTTAGGTCCTCATGAGTCTAAGGCTGGTGCTCTATCCACTGTGCTTTCTGCCTTCTCATTTCTAAAGACCCCAAGGGAAGGAGACTCCATTATTTTCTTAGGCCAGTCATTCCCATATGATACTCACTGTCCCAAAGTCCTTCCCTGCTTCTAACTGAAGTCCTCTTGTTATATCTTCTGCCAATTTTCTTAGGTCTGGTCCATGGTGGAGGAACCAAAAAGCCATTCAGATCTTTCCTTTCTCTTAAGCTAAGTCATACAACTTCTTTTTAACTATGGTTCCCATTTTCCAAAGTCTCCTGTGCTCTGTGGTTTTCTGCTATTCAAGTCCTCCCCATCTCTCTTTGCTTATGGAGACCCAAGGTCTTGGATAAGAGCAACGCAGGTACGTTGGTATCTATGTGATGTTGTGAGAGAATGGGGTAAATGACCCAGGAGCACTAGTGTACTATAGAGATCCAGGCACATTTTTTGGACGGGCTGTTTCTTTTTTCTCTGGCTTGGCCCCACTCAGAATACCTGGGAGCCTCCATATAGCACACTCCCCACTACAGATGTCCTCAGTTCCCTTTACAAGCATAGTTACAGAAATCAACCAAGAAAAACATTGTTGATAGGTGATAGCCCTATCAACAAGACAAAATAAAACAGCCACACACCAGAGCACATGGAGAATAATGACCCCCGTCCATGAGTAACTTTTCCCTAGCGACCTAGCCACAGTCCCTTACTAGCCAGGGCTTCCAGCATATGTTGCCTGCCCCACCGTCTCATTGTGTGGGTCTCAATGTCTGTTCCTTTTCCTCTTGCAGTTCTCAAAGCTCCCAGCAGATGGCATCACAAGTCCTCTTGCTTGGGGGGAGCTCTTGATTTAAGGTCTACCTCTGTACTGTGAGTGAGTGAAGTACCATTGGAATTTTCCTGTCTAGGAAGGAGATAAAGGTTTACCCTGTGGTTGAGTTGAAAAAGTAACAGAAAATGGTGCCTCCACTCTGAAGCTTCTCCTTTAGACTATATATGCCCCTGACCCCTCGTCTTAAAGAAGTGGACCCAGAAATCAGGAACACATTCTACCTCATCTCGCCTTTGAATGGATCTGTCACCAGTACTAAGCTGGACTGGGAAGTCATGTCTCCAAAATCTAAGGTCTCCAGTTCATCTCTCCTCCCACCCCAGCAAGGAGCCCCTTAGGGCCACATAAACTTGAAAATTCTCTTCTTCCCTCTCGCTTATCTTTCTTTCCTAATCTCCCTCACCTCCCACCCTTTTGCAGTGCCATCTTTTAAGTTAAACTGGAGAGTTGAGCCTGTATTGCAAATAAAGCAAGAATGTTGGTCAGCCTGCTTTCCTAGGGGTATCACAAATATAGATTCCTAAAGTCAGGAGAGAGACCCTGAAGCCACGTCTGTTCCAGCCCCTTCAGACAAACAGGGTGAGTGCCAACTGGCTGAGAATGGAGAGAAAGACTGAGCTCTGCCTGGGCTGTTTGAGAAATTGGTTTTGTAGATGACTGCCATAGCCAGTCTGGGGCTATGGGTCTATGGACCTGAAGAAATAATATCACCGCCTCTCTCACCACAAAGCTAAAACATTTTGAAAGGGGTTTAGATTTCACCCCTGAGGATGAAATACCCTGGGGATATATACATATTGTGTTTGCACTGGCCCTAGGCAGGGGTAGGCTGATACATGTTTAACAACCAGGTATCCAGTACTCTGGACACACTTTTACATTTAATGTTTTCTCCATCGCTTACTTAAGTATTAGACAACCACTAAAACGATAAACCCAACTCTGATTTGTATGTAACTTTGGCCAATTTCTGAGACATAAACGTTTGCACATTAATTTTAATTATCCACCAGCCAGTATGCTGGCTCCAGCATACTTGTGCTGGGGAATCAGCCCTTATTCACAGCGTTTTTTCTTAATTCTTTCCTTTTTCTTTTTTTGTTGTATATTGAAAAGAACCCTTGGCTTGCCACAGTCAGAAATGGATTTCAGATCCTCTTCTGACATTTAAAATAGCCACCTGTAGTGTTAATACTTCACATATGTCATTTCAATTGATCCTATGCGAGATAGGTGCTAATTTCATATTTTACAGATGAGGAAACTGAGACCCAGAGAGGTTAAGTGACTTTCCCAGGGTGACACAGCTAGGAAGTGTCTGAGGTAGGATTTGAACTCAGGTCTTCTGGCACCTTATCCACTACTCAATCCAGTTTCTTCATCTGTAAAATGAGGATAATAACAGGTTCTACCTTCCGGAGTTGTTAGGAAGATCAAATGAGATAGCATTTGCAAAGCACTTAGCACACAGCGCTGGTACATAGTAGGCTCTTAATAAATGTTCGTTTCCTTCCTTCCACTAGATCACCTAGCAAAAGGTGAAAAGGACCTTAGAGAACACATTCATTGAATAGATGAGGACAATGAGGTCCAGGGCGAGGATGGAAGGTCACAGAATTACGGACGGAGTTGGGTCTCAGACCCAGATTTCCTGACTTGCAGTCTAATGTTGTTCCCATGGTGCTGAGTGGAATAGGTTTAGTGAAGACTTCTCAGATTATAGTTCTTCTCCCAGGGGTGAGATAAGACTGAGAGGCTCAAGGTTACTATATTTTTAGAACAGAATAATTCCATATAAGGATATAAAACTGCGTAGTACATTAGGGTCTCAATGATTGGATCAAGTTTACCTAATTCTTCAATGTCTTCATTTCCAAAGGGATTGGTTAGATTTCGTGTCTAGAATGTAAGATCATATTCTCAGCTAATGAGAATAATGGTCAGTGGGGGGTAGGGGGAGGGACTTGCGTTAGGGTCTATATAAATCACTGCCTTTTCTTTGTCTTCAGCTTTTCCCTGGTAGAGGAATTGCCCGATTCTCGAGAATCTAATAAATAAACTTTCTGTCATCACTTTGAGAGGCCTCTGAGTAATTGATTTAAGTAGGGATCTGAGCCATCCCACACAGTGCCTTGAAGCTTCCTTTATAAGCTAGGTGACCCCAAGCAAGTCTCTTAAGGTCTGAGCCCCAGTTTCTTCAGACAAGTAATGGGGATAACATTACAGAGTACTTGTAGTGAGGAAAATGCCTTGTAGTTTATAAAGAGCTCCATCAATGTAAGTTATCATCATCATGCTGTTTCTCCGTTTTCTCTCTGCGGTCCCCTTTGTTCTTTCTGTTTTCTCGATTCTCTCCTACTTATTCTGTTCTTTAATTTTTTTAAACTACATTATTTCTTGCTCAGTCCTTTCTCTCAGTTCATTATTTTCCCTTTTTGTCACTGCTGTCATTGTGATTCTTCTCCATTCTTTCTTTGTATTTCTCTCCCACATATATTTCCCTTTGTTCTCATTCAATTTCTTTCTGTTTGTACCCCCCTGTACCTCCTCTTGCATTGCCCTATAATATTAATGATCTTTTCCTTAATTTTGTCTTGGTAGTGGAAGTTCACAGGGTGAGTGATTTAGACCCGAAAGGAACTTTAGACGTCATTAGCTCATCCCCATCCTCAATTTATAGATGAGGAAATGGAGACTCCCCCAAGTCCATGCAGGTAGTAAGTGGTAAAAGGAGATGGAATAAATTCAAACTTAGGTTCTTTGACTCCAGCTTCTATACTTTTTCCTCTTTTTCTTTTGTTAAAATTCCAGTTCTATTTTCAGATCTACATAATCTCCCTTTCACTTTCCTTTCTCCCTCCTCATTGAGAAAGTGAGAGAAAAACATCCTTTATTACAAATATGTTTAATCAAGCAAATTCAATTCCCTCTTTAGCCCATATTTATGCATATATAAATGTGTACACATTATGTGTGTATATACACATTCACATACATAGTCATATATCTCAATCTGCACTCTGGGTCTATCACTTCTCTATCTGGATATAGGTAGCAGATTCCTTATGAGTCCTCTACAGTCATTGTAGTACGGGTCGTGTTTGTCTTTATTTTACAGTCTTCTCTTGGTTTTGCTCATTTTGCTCTGCATCAGTTCATATAAGTCTTCTCATGTTTCTCTGAAACCTTCAGTACAATAATATTCTATCATATTCATATTCCATAACTTGTTCAGCTATTTCCTGATTGATGAGTACCTGCTCAGTTCCCAATTCTTTGCCACCATAAAAAGAGCCGTTATGTTTTTTTTTCTACTTATGGGTCATTTTCTTTTTTCTTTAATCTCTTCAGAGAGTATCATTGGTTCAAAGGGAATACACAATTTTTTTTTGTTATACTTCTAAATTCTTTTCAGAATGGTTGGATCAGGTCACAGTTCTATCAACAGTGCATTAATGTACTTGTTTCCCACAACCTCTTGAGCATTTGTAATCTTTTTTTTGTCAACTTTGCCAATGTAATGGTAGTACCTCATAGTTCCTTATTTTGCATTTATCTAATTATTAGTGATTCAGAGTATTTTTTTCACATATGGCTATTATAGCTTGGATTGCTTCCTCTGAAAACGGACTATTCATATCTTTTTACTGTCAGTTGGGGAAATGGCATGTATTCTGATAAATTTGACACAGTTCCTTTTATATTTTGGAAATGAGACCTTTATCGGAGAAACTGACTGCAAAGATTCCACCCCTCCTTTCAGTTTTCTGTGTCTCTTCTAATTTTAGTTACATTAAGGCATTTTTGTTGTTGTTTAATTTTGTTATAAAAATTAGCTATTTTACTTCTTGTAAACTCTCTTTAACTCTTATACTTGGCCTATTCATAGATCTAAGAAGTAATTTCTTCCATGCTTTCTAATATTTTTGTGATGTCACCCTTCATGTTTATTCATGCACTTATTTGGAGCTTGTCTTGATATAGGGTGGGAGATGTTCTCTACCTACTTTCTTCCAGACTGATCTCCACTATTTCCAACAGGTTTTGTTGAATATTAAGCTCTTACTCGATAGTTCTATGTGTTTCCCTTTATACTACAATCTGTTTTTATACCATAATGCATGTCAGCAGGACATATGCCCTGTGAAAAATGTAGAGGACGCAAAACAAAGTAAAGATGGAACTAGTGCTTTGTCTGTGCCCCGCTTAAACTGCCTTAGACTAGCCACTATTGTGCCCATCATGTCACTTGGCAGGTGGGTTGCTACTGTGCACTCTCCCCTGTTTGTCACATGACCCGCAGCAACCAATCATCGTCAGTTATCTTTTTCACTGTGTTTTCAGTCGTTGCTGGTGTTGAACAGTGACAGAGTGAGTGCAGCCACGTGCCAACACAGCTGATGCCCACTATGCCATGAGGGTTTCTTCCCTTCTCTCGTTGTGCAGCTGCCCTCCAAGTGACATGAGTTTCTGGTGCTCTCTCCAAGGTCAGGCAGCTCAGTATTTCTTTGTATATGAGCAGTTGCTGTGGGGATTTTTTTGGCTCTAACATTACAATTTTGGGGTGACTTTGTAAAATGGGTGATAAAAAGAAACAGAAAACTGAATCAGAACACAGAGTGTTTAATCCAGAGTGGACAAATAGATACTTGGTTACTTACACGAGAGACAAAATACTGTGCCTTGTTCCCTGAGAATAGCTGTTCCAAAGGAATATAGTCTTCATCACCATTTTGAATCAAAACATCTTGAGTTAAGCAAATTGAACACCAATGAAAAGCAAATTGTTGAAAAATCTTAGTGGGGAACAACGTTTTTTCCAGAAAGCCAACTCAGAAAATGAGGTGGCTACTAAGGTTCATTGTCAGATTTATAAAGAAATGATTTCAAACATGATTCCAGAGTATGATAAAGTGATTATTGATAAGACATATAATACATCCCATTAACTAAATGTAAACCATACAAAACCCTGTATGTATTAAAATTTGTACTGCTTAGCAAAGTAATTTTTTAAAAATTAATGTGTTTTTATGATAAATAAAAATCTTAAGTAGTAAGTGTAATTAATTGATATTCATTGAAATTTCCCTTTAAAAATATGGTGTATTTGCAATATAGTTTAATCATTAATTGTATTTTTCTTAGAGAGTGAGCTTCTAAAAACCTATTTGCATTGCAAAGAAGTTTAGCTTATTTTAATTTTGGCCCCTACCTACTACCAAGTTGTGAAGGTCTGCCATAATGAGCATCCTCAGGAGTGGCACATATCCATTGTAATATACTCTTTCTAACTAAAGGCTGAAGAGTACAGGCATGTATTTTTGCCTATCCTGTCACAATGAGCAAGCAGTTCCCTTGGCTATGTAGTTTAGCTCATGTCCTTCCTTTTCCCCTCTCTCCTTCCCTTATTGTCTTCCTCCATGGGATTTAATAAAGGGAGAGCTTGCTGGTACTACTCAGGCCACAGATGTGCCCATGTCTCAAGGACCAGGGATTGTTGAAGGTGTAGGAACTCCTTCAGCCAACAAAGATCACAACCTGACTGTAATTTCCGGTCTTAGAAAGTTACCAGAGGCTCAACGAGATTAAACACTTTGTCTGGGGTCATATAGCTAAAAAAAAATCACAGAAGCAGGCTCTGACCCAGGCCTTCCTGACACAAATACAACTCTCCACCATTCTGTGCTAATTTTCCAGGACACGGGTGTATCCATAGACTATTAAAAGCTAGAAAGAACCTTACTGGTGACAGGATCATAGAACTAGACAACTCCTTGGAGATCATCTAGTCCAACCCTGTCAAGAAGTTAAGTGACTTGCTTAGATCACATAGACATTAAGTGATAGCCTCGCGTCTACTGCCCCTCATCCCCTTCCTGTCATTTTATAGATGGGCCAAAACTGAGGCCCAGAGAGTGTGTCTTGAATGAGGTTACACAAAGGGAGTATGGCCCAGCCAGAACTAGAAACTAGATCTATTAACTCCAAAGGGAGTGCTTTCCCCTTTTGTCCCCATATCCTTTTTATCTATTCCCTTGTACACGGGCAGGTTTGGGAAGAGGGGCTTTGCCAGCTTCTCACCCAGTTGTTTCTCTCCTTACGTCTCTGGTCCAACAGGAGTACATACCCCACTTGAAAGTGACCGAGCCAGCAGAACTGGAATGACTGCTATACAGTGTTGCTACTGTGCTGGAACCTACTTCACCTGCCAGGCCAGCTCAGCCACTGCTTTGGGGAAGTCTTAATGTTGAAACTGTTGCCTGGCTTTCTGGCCTGGCAAATGGTGCAGGGAGGGAAAGGGTGATGAAAACAGGATTGCAGTTGTTAGGAAGGATATGTCTTGTGTGTCTTCCTTTGTTCTCTCCTTTCTGCTCTGTCACTCTGACACCCTTGCCCTGACAAGGGGGCATTAATTTTTCATTTCACCTGCCTCAGACACAGATATTTGTTTCGATGAGGCAAGCTGTTTCGGGAGATAACAGATGAAACAGAAAGATGTTTGGAGTCCAGAGCAGGGAAGTGAAGCCTGCTGGTCATCTCCTCAGACCCCCCAGGATATTTGCTGCTCTGTGTCTGCAGAGAAGTCAGTGTGAGGAGCCAGCAGATAGGGAGGGGATCTCATCACTCCTGTATCTAAGCTGCCCCTACCTATGACAGTGTCTCTGGGCTGGAACTGCCCCCACTCTGCAGGCTTCTTTGGGCCCTTGTGGTCCCACTAGTAAGAAGCTGAGCTCTGGGGAAAGTGTAGTCAGTAGCCCAGGCTGATAATTGGAAACCTGATTAAGAAAAATCTAATTATTGTTATTAGTTTCTTAATTGTAGGTACTTCCTAGCCAGTCGGGGATTGTAAATGCTAATTACCTGAGTCCCCTTCCCCCAGTGCTTAAGTAGGAAACACAAGCATGCTATTTCCTATTAAAGTCATTCATCAAGGAGCCAGTCACAGCCTTTCCAGGAGGGGCTGCCCCCCTGGACCAACAGAATAGAGACTTGGTGTCTAACACAACATGAATTTCTTAATAAACATGTGGAATATGGATGGCCTGATATTCTTCCCTCAGCCTAAACTCAAGCATGATGGATTGATGCTTTCTAAATGTAGCGAATATTTCTTCAACCATTCATCAGCCCTACAACAAATACAGCTGTCAGCCCGAGCGGACATCCGATTCTAAATACCTCCTCTAGAGCGCAGAGGAGAGAGAAGCTGGCATTCTCACATAGGGGCCTCATCACTATTTAATGTACTGCAGTCTTTGGGCTTATCGAATATTTATACCAGTGTCATTATTTACCAAACAAGCCACCGGCGTCCTTCGAAATCCCTCAGCAGCCGCCCTTCTCCGGGCATTGTGTGTGTGCATGGGTGGTTTCTGTGTGTGGTCTTGCGTACGTAGACTTCTGAGTGCAGGTGGTTTTGGGGATCCATGTTTCTGGATGACTTTGTACATGTCTTTTTCTGTAGAAGCTGTTGATTGTGTGGGTGTGGCTGTGGATGTCTCAGGGCTTCTCAGCTCTCTTTCTCTCTTTGCTGTTCAGTTTTAAGTCATGTCTGACTCTTTTGTGAACCCATTTGGAGTTCTAAAATTTTTTTTAAGCAGTCACACAGCTAGTAATTGTCTGAGGTCACATTTGAACTCAGGTCCTGCTGACTCTAGGGCTGGTGCCACTACCTAGTTGCCTCCATTTGGGGTTATCTTGGCAAAGGAATGGTTTGCCATTTCCTTCTCTAGCTCATTTTACAAATGAGAAAACTGAGGCAAACAGAATTAAGTGACTAGTCCAGGGTTACACATCTACTAAGTGTCTGAGATCAGATTTGAACCAGGGAGACGAGTCTTCCTGACTCTAGGCCTGGCATTCTATCCACTTCACCACCAAGCTTTTCCCCTTTCTCTTTTATTCTTTTAATAAAAGTTAGTTTTCTCCTGGACAAGTCTTGACTCTTGGAAAATGCCTGTGCCTCTTTCTCCTGACTTGTTAGGTTATGAGACCATGGATTTAGAGTTATAATAGACCTTAGAGGTCATTTAGTTCAACTCTCTCATTTTAGAGCTAAGGGAGCTGAGGGCTAGAAATGATGCCTTCCCTGGGGCTACATGGATAGTAAGTAGAAGAGTTGAAATTTGAATTCAGGTCGTCTTGTCTCCAAATTGAGTTCCCTATCCACTCCACCATGTTGGAAGCATCACTCTAGACCTGGAACTGTCAAAGTCCTCTGCCAAAGTAATAATGAAATTGGCAGCATTTCTGGCCCAAGTCCCCTTCCCTGGTGACACACACACACACAGTGGAATCTGAGTGAGAGAGGGACACCATATCCCATCACTTCCCTGGCAGTGGGAAGTGCCACTTTACTTACTCCAGCTTCTGGATTTTCATAGCTTTTAATAGAAAGAAAGTAACTTTAAAGATACCAGCTTGTCCAGGTCATGTTCGTCAATCAATGGATAAATACACATTTATTGTTTGATGAAACTAAGGCCAGCAGAGCCAAAACTAGGGTGTGGTGATTAAGGCTTCATCCTAGGGTGCCAAATTTAGAGGGGACTGACAGAAAGTTAGTCTTTCAGCAGTTTAGGAAAACAAAACTTAGTATCCATTTAGCAGAAAATAGTTAAACTAGGAAGCTACTAGCTAACTGAATGGGTCACATAAGCTCCTTACCCGACTTCCCTTCAAAGGTATGTTTTATGCTACCTGCCTCAAGCATGCTTTGTGGTACTTCCTTCCAGGAGCAAAAGCTCAAGTTGTGGGACTGATGCCCAGCACTATATTGAGAGCCTATTTTGTTCCTGTGGGTAGATCACACAAGTGCAGAAGGCATTCCTTTGTTCAGTGGGAAAGCGAATGTTGGAACAGATGGCCTCTGAAGTTCCTTTTAGTTCTGGGATTCCATAATTCTAGTTCAGGGTGATAATTTAATTGTAACAGCAGACATTATTATACAGTACTTTGAACCTTGCAAAGCACTCTATATACTTACCTCATTGAAGCTCTGCAGCAGCCCTGCAGAGGAGACAGAGGATCAGAGAGGGTAAGCGGCTTTCCTATGACCCCACAGCTAGTAAGAATAAAGGTGAGATTTCAATTCTGATTTTGATCCTCATTCCAGAATTCTATCCATACTACCCAGCACATTCTGGAGGAGTCACGTAAATAATGAACATTACGTTAGGTGAGTCCTATGTCACACACCTTAGGAGGCCAGTCTCCTGAAAAGAAAAAAAGCTGAAAAGTTAAGGGATTAGAAAGGGAGAGGAAGAGTAGGAGCTTTGTACTTTTTCTACTCTTCTAGAATCATATGTAAAATGTCCCAAACATCTTAACTAAGGTATTCTTAGAACTAATCTATGATACTTGAGACACCTTGTATTTAGAGCTCAAAGTAGAGGCGTGCTGGAACTGGCTTGCACAGGCTCAAGAGAGGCTGTTGTGAAATTTTTAGTGTGAGCATTCATACCTCAGAAATCAGCAAATCAGGCACTTGGTTTATTATTTTGTTGATTGTCTAAATTGAGGAAAACAATGGAGAAAATTCTAATAGTGCCAATTAAACTTAAACATGTGTCACTGAGTACATTTTTTACCCCTAGAGCAGGCTGTTTAACATCAGCACATCCCAAGCTAGAAGGGACCGTAGGGTCCATTTTGTTCAATTTCCTCATTTTACAGCTGAAGAGGCTCATAGAGCTTCATTGACTTGCCCAGGGTCACACAAATAAGTGTCATAGGCAGGATCTGAACCCAGGGATTCCTGACTCCAAATCCAACCTTCTCATTCCCATTTTACCAGCATAACAAAACAAAGCTTGTTTAGTGGTAGTGATAAAATGATAATTTGTGAACATTTGAGTTACTGAACTTAAATTCAAATAGAACAGCAAGTTGTACAAAATAGATTTGCAGTTTCATGTACAATCTTTTTTCCCCCTCATTCTATTATATTATGGAAATGCTTATTTTATTTCTTGAGATCAGAATAAAATAAATAAAATTTAAAAAAGAAAAAAGAAATGGTATCTCTACTAGAGGTCAGGATCATAGTTTGGAAGTTGGAAGGGAACTTAGAGGTCATTGAATCCAACTTCCCCATTTTACAGATGAAGAAACTGTGGCCCAGGGTGGTTAGATGACTTGCCCAGGGTCACATAGGCAAAAATTACTCAAAACCAGGTCCTCTGACTAAATCTGGTGCTGAAATGTGAACTCTAAGTCCCTCTGCCACTTTGGGGCTAGACTGAGATCAAGAACACCATTTTGCAAGTCAGCAACCACAAGAAGCCAAGGGTGGACACAGGGTATTGGCCACATGACCCATCCAACCAAGAGTTGGGATTCTGAGAGAGGCTCCCAGGGATGGGTTTGGATCCTTCTCATGGCTAATAGCCATACATCTAGTAACCGTTTCTTTTTTAAAATTTAATTATTTTATTTGAACTTAAGAAATAAAATAAACATTTCCATATATAATAGAATAGAAAAAAGATGATTGTACATGAAAGTGTACATCTATTATGTACAACCTGCTATTCTTTTAAAATATATAATAAAGTTATCATGTAACTTTTTTCCTTTTTTTCTGCCTCTGCCCCATCCTGACCTAGAGATGGCTATTATTAGATATAAATAAGTGTGTGCATATGTGTGTATACACATATATATATTTATATATGTACACACACAGACATACATACAAATATATACATATATGTATGTGTATATATATAAGTATACAGATGCACACATATACACACACATATACATATATAAAATACATACCTACATATACACATATATGTGGCCCCATGAGGGCCCATTTCTGATGACCGATTATACTGTTTGGACAACATCTCCACAACTCCACCTTGGAGTTCCTTCAGACCAACCCCTGACCCCTGGTTCAGCTTTTAGAACCAACACACTGAACCTTTTGGAGGAGGGGGCTGTGAGTACTTTCTTCTGGATCTGCCGCCTCAAGAGAGTTGGATCAAAGGAACAGAAGTTTGGAATCTTCCAGTTCCTCATTAATTCATTAAAAGGCAGCTGTAGGATCTGGGCTAGCTGCAGGATGTGGGCCTAGTTTAGAGCCCTCTCCTCCATCTCCAGTATCCAACTGACTTCCCTCCTTCTTGTCCTGTGGAAATTAGCGTGGTATGGTAAAAAGAGCACTAGCTCAGGAATCAAAGAACCTGGGTTCAAATCCTGCCTCAGTCACCGTCTATTTGGCCTTGAGCAAATCACTTTACTTCTCTGGGTCTAACTTTTCTCATTTGTAAAATGAGGAGGGTAGATCAAATGGTTCACAAGCTCCCTTCCTGCTCTGCATCTGTGGTCCTATCTCTCCTGTTTTCATCCAGATCTTTTAAGTGTTGTAGGAACTCAGTCCCATTTCATTTGTTTGTCTGTCTGTCTGTCTGTTTATGTTTATTTATTATTTAATAATATTCTTTTTCTCAATGACATGTAAAGACAATTTTCAACATTCATTTTTTGGAAAGACTTTCTGAGTTCCAAATTTTTCTTTCTCTTACTCCTCTCCCCTCTCCCCAAACAGCAAGTAACCTCATATAGGTTATACATATGCAATTATGTAGAACATATTTCTACATTAGTCACATTGTGAAAGAAGATCAGCCCCATTTTTCAAAACCCAATTGTGTCCCCAGACGGACTCTGCCTCTCAAGATATGGACACTGACCGGTTGGGCAGAATGCGACATTCAGTTATTGCTGTCCTCTGGTCCTGTGGAAGATCCTCGCTTGGTGGTCAGTGCTCTTTCCTCCAGATAAACACAAAAATGTTACAAGAAAGAAAGCGGGTCCTCTTCTATGCCCTTCCAGTAAATCCTGCACCGTTAGTGAGTTCTGATTAGAAAAAGTTAAAAATATCTCTACTATCATCCATATTAAAAATCAACTTCCTCTTTATAATTCCTCAGTGAAGTCACTACCCTAATACCTTCTGTCAAAAGAGCCTTGAAGGCTATGGCAGTGGAGGGTAAGTGCTAACAAAGTCCATCATGTTGGAAGAGTTTGAAGTATAATTTTAGTAATAAACCATCATTGTTCCTGATGACTGGCATGGGTAAATTATTATTAGTTGTTGCAACTGGCTCTTCATAACTCCATTTGGGGTTTTCTGGGCAAAGATTCTGAAATGCTTTGCCATTTCCTTCTACAGCTTATTTTCCAGTTGAGGAAATGGAGGCAAGCGGAGGGAAGTACAGCTATTAAGTGTCTGAAACCAGATCTGAATTCATGAAAATGAATCTTCTTGACTCCAGGCTCTGCACTCTATCCTCTGTACCACTAGTTGCTTAGCCAGCTCGGCCAGAAGTTAGAGAAAGTAGACTATGGCCAATAATTGAATCAAAATGCTCAATGAAGAACAGGTTCTATTAGTGTAGCAGAACAATGCATCAAGCCAAGACAACTTGTCCAGTGAAGAAGAGGTCATAATATCACAAGAGAACACTGGGAAGCTTGCTTGCTTTGGAATTATTAATTGCCTATCTATACATGTTCGTCATTTGGGAGGTCCTTATGCATGAATTCTGTCCTTGCTCACTCTCCTCATTGATGGGATGTATGTTTGTGTAACAGTGTGCCCTTACTGACTGACTGACTAATAAAAGGTGAGCACATTTGTGGGAGTTTTTTAGCTATAGTTTGAGGCTAAAGTACCTTGAATCTGTACTGTGAGTACCTTAACTTGAATTAGTCCACCTTGGGGGGAACACCACTTTTGAGTGGGTGTTGTGACTGAGGGGAAACATCCAAGTTTCAAGGCATTCTCCTGGTCTGTACTCCTAAGGTTTTAATTCCTAAACTTTAGCTCTCAGTGGTGATCCAGAAGACATAATTAACTCAAAGCAAAGCCATATACAAAAACTGCAAAATTTACAATAGAATATTTTCTTTCCACACCCATAAACTCCTCATGTCCAAAATTTTCTGCTCTATGGCATTTCACACAGGTTTTACTCCCCTTTCACCACTTCACCACATGAAAATTCCCATTCTTTTAGTTTGTCTGATCTTAACTCAGCTGTGAAGAACCAATTTTCATTAAGTTGTGAATGACTGTTGTTGTGTTTGTCCTTCATTCTTGAAGAGGACCATGACATCAAGATGATGACATGACTTGCAGTTGACTTTGATTTGAGTGAAGGAGGGCTGTGCAGGGTCACCAACCTCACTTTCTTCTCCTGAGCCATCTGGGTCCAGTGGCCTGATATTCATCAGGACAGCTGGAGATGGCCCAGGATGCAAAGTGAGACCCTTGCCCTTTCTGGCTAAGGTCTTATCAAATTCTCACTTTGAGTGAGATACACCCATTGTGAATCACTAATATCTATCTTAACCACCTCAGGGGACTTCAAAAAGATACTTGGTAACCCTAAACAAATATCTAATCATGGAACTCCAGGCAGTTACTTTAATTCAACAAGCATTTATGGTGTCTACAATAATGAAAGGCACAAAACTCTCTCAGATTGTACATTGAAATGAGGATTGTCAGGGTGCTTGGCAGAGCTATTTGGAGACAGAAATTATTCTAAGTGTCCTGCTGGAGATGCTGAGAGAATGTGCTGCCTGTGGCAACCTAGAAGCCTGGGGAAGGGATCCTCAAATCAATTTCCTCTTTCCTCAGTTTCCCCGTTCTTCAACCTGTTCCCTAAAAGGATCTCCTTATCCCATCATCCCATTCTTGATCTTTTACTTCTCTTCTCTCCTTAGGTCCAGCCCCTATCTCATACCTTTGTTGCTGTAAGAATTTGGCTGAATCATATAATCAGATTGTTGGAGCTTGACAAAACCTTAGCAGTTGTCTAACTCAATCTCCTCACTTCACAGATGGGAAACCCAGAAGCCAAGCGACTTTCCCATCTGAGTGGAGAACTCGAATCTAGTCCTTCTCAGTCAACTTGGAAGACAACTACTTTGTGTACTGAACTCTGTCCTTTACCTTTCTTTGTATCTCCAGGGCTTAGCATAGTGTTTGCCACATAGTAGATACTTAATAAATGTTGATTGGTTCACTGACTAGCGATTATTGGTATAACCATCGCTGCTCCTAGGGAATCCCTGGCCACTCTAAATATCTAATTTCCCAGGGAAACCCTGATCTGATCTTGTAAGCCAAAGTCATTGTCAACCTTGATCCAATTTCTGGTGCTACCCTGTCATCAGGGGATCTGGTCTGACCCTCAGTAGTCAGCATTGCTAGCAGATACCATTCCTTCTGAAGCTAACTAAACTGTGTTGATGTATACTTCGTCTTCCTAGTTTGACCCTCATGTGGCATGATTCTTTAAACACAGAATATAAAAGTTATAAGGGACTTCTGAGGACTTATATCTATATCTATATACTATAGTCTAATCATTTTATTTTACAAATAGGGAGAGAGAATATGATTGAGGCAAATGGGCAGCTAGGTAATGTAGTAGATAGAGTGCTGGACCTGAAGTCAGGAAGACACATCTAGCTGTGTGATCCTGGGTAAGTCACTTTACCCTATTTGCTTCAGTTTCCTCATCTGTAAAAGAACAGGAGAAGAAAATGACAAATCACTCCAGAATTTCTGCCAAGAGAACCTCAGATGGGTTCATGAAGAGTCAGACATGACAAAAAATGACTGAACAGTAGATATCGACTCAAGATCACACAGGTGCTAAAACTGAGACTAGAATTCAGGTTTCCTGCTTCCTACTGCTTCTCATAATTTAAAATAATTAGCAGGGACATTGGTAGGAAATGGACATTTCCTTTAAATCAAATTTCTGCTTTGTTTTCTCTTCTCTAATGTCAGTAACAAGTTCTGCTCCCATATGAGTTTACTCTTCTAAGGCAGAGGATGAGGAGGAAGGAAATTTCCAGAGGCAAACACTAATCTGAGAATTATACAATGTATGTAAAAGGCGTCAAAGGCACACGTACCCACAAAAAGGGCAACCAGTACTTAATGTGCTTCCTCAGGGACATGATTGGAATGGCTTCTCAAGAATGCAACATCTACACAGATGCACCAGGATGCGCTGTATACTTGAATGTCCACAATTCATTCCCACTGTGTATGCGTGAGTTGCTTCTAGATTCTAGTTTTAAGTAATCTGCTCATTACCAACCTAACAGGCTCAGACCACAGGCTCCCTAGTTGCCTCTTTCAGGCTTGTGTCTAGGGTATAATTATGCCCAATAATAATTCATAAAATCAAATGTTATTAGCCTCTGTTCTCCTAGAGGTTTCAGTCTTAGTTCCAACTTCATATGATTCTCCTCCAAAGGTTACTTAGCCATAGAGATTAGATTACAGTGACTAAATCAGAAATGAAATGAGCAAAATATGGGATCTGAATGCCAGAATGGTGGACCATTTCTGGGATTGGTCTGAAATCTCAGTTCTCCTCTCCTAGTCTCCACTCTGTGGTGCCTAGTTTTCCCAAGGTTTATCCAAAGACTGATTTGCAGGGGATTCATTGCATTCCCTGCCCATCCTCTCCTTATCTTCCCAAACTTTTTGGTATCAAAGGCCAAAGGTTCCCTACATTCTCCTTCTACTTTGTATTCATTCCTGTAATGACTGATACCCAGTACCTTCACCGGCTCTTTATTTTCCTTCTAGCCACCTTCTCCTTGTGTCCTCACTTCCTTGTGTCATCTGGGATGAAAGAAGACCATCTTCAGAAACCAAAAATCAATCACTCTCTTCCTTCCCCTCTCTTCCTCCTAACATTGCTGTCTTCTTTTCTCATTGGCCTCTTGAAATCTCTGGCATCTCTCTTTTTAAAAAGCATGGCCCTTTCTTTTTAAAATGTTTCCCTTGCCGTATGTTATTAGAACAACTTCATATACTCCTTTTATATCACATGCCCGTAAGCTATCCATTCCTTTATTTGCTATTTCTTTTTTCCTTTTTTTTCCTGCTACACAAAAGATCCAGGAAAAGTAATGGCAGGGGAGAAACGACAGCAATCATGTCAACTAGCAGTGGTTTCAGTCAGAATTTATATCAAAATCCATCTTGCCCAGCCCTCTCCTTTGGTAGATGGAGGAACTGAGGCTCGGAGATATTAAATGATTTGCTGATACATGGCAAAGCCAAGATGCAAACTCAGATCTGCTGTGACTACACATGTATAACCTATATCAAATTGGTTGCCTTCTCAATGAGGGTGGGTGGGGAGGGGGAGAAGGGAGAGAATATGGAACTCAAAGCTTTAAAAATGAATGTTAGAAATTGTTTTTACATGTAACTAGGAAATAAGATATATAGGCAATGGACTATAGAAGAAGGGAAGGGATAAGGAGGGGTGTGATAGAAGGAAGGGCAGGTTGGAGGAAAGCGTAATCAGAATACATGCTATCCTGGGGTGGGGAGAGAAGGGAGATGGGGAGTAAATTTGAAATTCAAAATCTTGTGGAAGTGAATGTTGAAACCTGAAAATAAACAAATTAAAAAAAAAATTCCGATCTGCTGGCATCTTTTCTCCCCTATTCCACACCCTATGCACATAGGAAAGTGCATAAGGAGACTACAGGGTATTCATTTGGACTCATTTAAAACAAATCAGCCAACCTGACTACCCAGAGGGAGCAGGGACACCTTCATGGAGTAGGTGGCATTCTGCCTTCAAGTATGGGTGGGGTTCGAACAGTCCTCTATTGTCAGAGGTCAGTGATTTAGAGCTTTGAGAGCCCTTAGAGGTCACCTACTCCAGGGGTTCTGGATCTGGGGTCAATGGATCATGGGTAGATTTCAGGGTGTATATGAATTTATAATGGAAAAATACATCTTTATTTTCATTAGTCTCAAGGGGTCCAAAGGCTTCACCAGGTTGCCAAAGGGACCCATGACACAGAAAGTGTTAAGAACCCCTGATCTAGTCCAGCTCTTTGATTTTACAGATGATAGAACTGAGACCCAAGGAGAGCATCTAACTTGCTCAAGGCCACATCATCGGTAAGTACCAAAATTGGCTGTTCTGACTCTGAATCCAAGACTTCTTCCTCTGCGACACAATCTAGTTTCTTTCTGGGATCCTACAGCTGGGGGGCCACCAGCAGTGGCTTCCTCTCTCAGCCTCTTCTGCGGAGCCCGCAAACATTGCCCCATCTGCTCCCTCTGTCATTTGCTGCCGAATAATTCTTTTTTTATTTAAATGAGTTGAAATTGACTGAGAATATATTAGATTACTCTCTCCCTGAGGTTAGTTACTTGTAGAGATGAGAATAAACTTCACATTTAGCAGCATTTTTTTTTAATCGAAAAGAAGCCAGTTCCCGAGAGAACTGGCACCCTGCCTAATGACCTTAATGAGCGTCTGTAGCTGAGGTCAGATTTATCTGGAAGCTGCTGTAATGACAGGGCAGGAAGGTGTTTCGGCATTCACTTCTGGGAACCTCTGATAGCTTTGTGCTCCAGCCTGTAAATAAAGCCGAATTTGATAGCCCTCGTGAATCCATGATGAATACATTTTCTCCCTTAATCGGCAGGCACCTCTGTATTGCACAGCAATTCATGAAGACCATATGACAGTCTTTAAGCATTTTAATATTTTGCAAATGATTTACCATTGGTAATGAGCAGATGATATACTCCACTTGAAGGGGCTATGGATTATCTATTAGCACCAGCTCATCAGAGGCAGCTGTGTGGTGACAGAAGGCAGCCAATAGGAAAGGAAAAGGACAACTTGTCTTCTGGGGAACAGGAGGGGTTGACTGTTTTGGCTGCAGGTCAGCAGATCATGCTAGTGCCTCCTGGCTTCCTTCATACCACCATGGGAAACCAGACTGCTGTCCACTTGTCTACATCTGCTCCACCGCTGCTATGACTTCTGGAGGGAAGAGACCACAGGTTTAGGGATCTATAGGTGATGGGATATGAGGAACTGGCTGGGGAAATTCTGGACTGGAGTAGGACTTGAATGAGATGGCCGCTATTTTTTGCCCTGCTCAGATCACATCTAGAATATTATAGTAGTGCTGGGTGACATATTTTAGGAAGTAAACTGGATGGTGACTGGAATAGTGAAGAGACTGAAACCCTAGCCCTATTGGGATTGATTTAAAAGAATTGGGGACTTTATATCTAGATTATGTATCCACTTTTATCTTGGTAAATGGTGTAAGATATTGGTCTATGCCCAATTTCTGCCAGACTGTTTTCTTGTTTTCCCAACAATTTTTTACCAAATAACGAATTCTTATCCCCCAAACTTGTCTTTATACTTGTCAAATACAGGGTTATTATATTTATTTGCCTCTGTAAATTATATTTCTACTCTGTTCCCCTGATCTGTTTCTTGGCCAGTACCAGGTAGTTTTGATAATCAGAACATTACTACATAGTTTAACATCTGGTATTTCTAAACCTTGCTATATATTTTTTACTAGTTCCTTTGATATTCTCAACTTTTTGTTCTTCCAAATTAATTTTATTATTATTTTTTAATTCAGTAAAATGATTTTTTAGGCCCAAGAGAAGAACTGGGAGTGGGGTACAGTATTTGAAGGGCAATCACATGGAAGGAGGATTAAATTTGTGCTTCTTTTCTACAGAGGGCAGACCAAGGACCCAGGAATGGAAATTAAAAAGAGGCAGATTTTTGACTCAATGTAAAGAAAAATTTCCTCATAATTATAGTTTTCCTAAAAGAAAATAGATGGCCTGAGTTCCCCATCACTGGAACTGTTTGAGTAGAGGCTGGATTTTTTAGGGTTGTTGTGGAAGAAGGGCAATGAAGCCCTTGGAGGGAGAGAGAAGAGACAGCCAAGTGAGCCAAACACTTCCTCCACCCCATCATCTTCCCTTAGACCTCAGAAGGGACAGCCCAGTACCTTGAACCCATGAGCCTTGGGAGTAGCAGCATTCCCTAGACCAACAGCCTTGCTTCCAGTATGGGTCTCTGTACCATCACTGAGGGAACAGTCATTGTGAAAAAGAGATCCAACTTTCTTGACACTACAGACTGGTCATAATCCCAAGAGCCCCCAAAGTGGCAGTATTCCCCAGGAAAGACTGATCCTGCTTCTCTATGCCAGCCTCCAGAGTCATCATCCTGGAAACACAATCCCATGGAGTTGTAGCCTAGCAATTGCTTCTGTAGGTGCTACAGCGACATCTTCAGAAAACTTAGAAATGAATGGTCTTCCCACACAGGTACATGATACGGACAAGTGGTTTGACATCAGAAACAGACATGATTTTATCAGTGGAAGTAGCATTAAAGAAGAGTCATTACTGTCTGTTTGCTGCTGTTCCCTGAAGAACACAGGACCTTTCTATTGGACTTGCAGTTGAACCCTCCTATGTGTATTGTCTCCCCTGCAGAATTTGAGGTCTTAAAACCAGGAATTTAAGATAATTTTCATTTGTTTCCTCAGTGCTTGTAATAGTGCTTTGCACATAAGTGTTTATTGCATACTTTTTCATTCATTCATTCATATATTCATTCACTGGGGACTTTATATGTAGGTTATATATCTATTTTAATCTTATCTTGGTAAACGATGTAAGATATTGGTCTATGAATAATTTCTATTCATCCATCCACCCACCTCTCCACTCATTTATTCCTGTTCAGATAGAGGATACAGGGCTGGAGAACTTTCTATCTCAAGGCCACATGTGACCCACTAGATCCTCAAGTGCAGCCCATAGGCCGAATCCAAACTTCACAGAACAAATCTCCTTAATAAAAGGATTTGTTCTGTAAAGCTTGTACTTAGTCAAAAGGCGGCACCCAGGGACTTAGAGGACCTCAAGGCCGCAGGTTTGATAGGCTGTAGAAGAAAATAGTTTCTACCCAGGAGTGTTGTGAGACTCAAAGGAGATAAGAGGTATAAAGCACTTTGCAAACCTTAAAGTGCTGTGTAAGTACTGACTATTATTATTAGTCTATAAACACCAGTCTGGTGATGGCTTCATTCCCTGAGCCTTCTCCTGCATTTCTGCTGAGCTCAAGCTATGCTTATAGAGCTCCTGGGGGATTTGCAGGGAAATAGTTAACAACCTAGCTCTCTAGAAAAAAAAAGTATTCGTACAAGCTTTTAAGTTTAATCTGCATTAACATTTTCTTAAGTCTACATGATTGTCAATCACTGAGGGGTGAGCTTGCCCACTGCAGACTTAACAATTAGATCTTGCAAGGTGGTTAGACCTGACTACAGCACACCACTTGTTCTCCCTCTAAGGAGAGTGATTGTCCTTGGTCTGGCAGGTCAAGGCCTCAGCACAATCCTGGTCATCGGTCTGGTATGGGGAGATAGGGAATGAATATTTACTAAGTACCTACTATGTGTCAGGTGCTGTAAACACCAAGGATTCAAGTATGAAAAAGAAAGATAGTTCCTGTCTGTCCTCAATGTGCTTGCAGGCAAAGAGGGGAAGGAAGCTGAAAATTGAGTTAGGGGACCTTTACCCAGGTAGGGGTGTGATAGAGAAGTCCAAAATCTCCAAAGGAGTACAGCCTGGCAGGAAATGCCAGCTCCCTCCTTAAATAGAGATTTTGGAATTCCTGGCTTTGCCCTTGAATCAAAGGGGCAAAGGTTATTGACAAAGTGTAAGTATCAAGGCCTATTTGCAGATGATGGGGCTTCCCAGTTACAAGATCCCTGGGGGCATGGCGGAGATCTTAAAAAGCCTAACAGAGTGCAGCCAGGTACGAAGGACCAAAGATAGGAAGTCTGAGAATGAGCATCATACATACATACATACATACGTATGTGTATATATATATATATATATATATATATATATATATATATATATATATATATATATATATATATATATATATATATATATATGCACACACACATACACATTTATGTCCAATGGTCGTCGTCTCTAGAGCAGAGCGAGAGGAAAAAAAGGAAAAAAAAATTATATGATAGCTTTATTACATATTTACAAGGAATAGTGGGTTGTACATAATAGATTTGCAGTTTCCTACATAATTGTCTTTTTTATTGTACTATTATAGAAATATATGTTTTATTCCATAAATGAAAAATACAAGACAAAAAGAGAAAAAAATAGATATTATATGTTACATAAAAAAAGAGAATAAACATGAAAGAATTCTGGCTAGCCCAATGTATGGATTGTTAGGCCCTAGCAAAAGAATTTTGATGGTGAAATATTCATTGCCATCCTCTCATTTGGCGAATGTAGGTAAAAGTTCAAACTAACCAGGTAAATGAGGAATGGAAAGGGCATTGGATTGGGTATCAGATGATTGGGAGTCAATTTCTGTCTGACGTCAGTTTCTTCATATGTGAACTGAGCAGGTTGTACTGCATGGTCCCTATGGCAATTTCCAGCTCAGAATCCATGATCTGATGTCTAGCACAAAAATATTTGTTACTTAAAAAATGTCACAGCAGAATTCCTTTAGAATCTCTACTGAACTCAGAGTACTTATTCTGTTGGCAATTCGTTTACTAATTCATTACCTATTAGCTTGTGACATTTCTTATACTATAACCTTGGGCTGTTACATGTTATGTTCTTGTAATTCATATGTTAGATGACCCTTAATTGTTCATGTGTGTATGTCCTGCCTTGTCAGTTAGACTGAAAACTTCTTGAGGCTGCCCTCATGGTTTTAGACTGTTCATTGGTATAGGGAACTCCCAAGTGTGGAAACTCTCCACTCAAGCAGACTGGTATCTTGTCTATAACTTTTAGTCTTAGAAAGTTTTCCATGGTACTGAGAGTCAGCTCTCAGTGATTTGCCAGTGTCTACACAGCTAGGCATTGTCAGCAGCAGGACTGGAATCCTGGTCTTCCTGACTCCAAAGCTGGTTCTCTATCCATTGTAACATACTATCTCTTATCTCATTTATTTAAGTATTGGTTGTTTGCATTTATATTTGATTGCTTTGAGACAGCACTTTGTAGTGGATAGTGAGTTGGCCTTGGAGCAAGGAATTCTTGGGTTCAGATTCCACCTCTGACACATTCTGGCTTTGTGACTTTAGGTGAGTCACTTGTTCTCTCATTGCTTTGGACAGCTCTCTATGGCTATAAATTGTGGGGGAATTTCCTGGTCCAGGAGTTCCCTACATTAGTGGAATAACAGGTTCCGTTAGGTGGCACAGTGGATAGTGTACTGGCCCTGAATTTAGGAAGATCTGAATTCAAATCTGACCTTATACACTTACTAGCTGTATGATCCTGAGCAAGTCAACTTTACCCTGTTTGCCTCAGTTTCCTCCCCGGTCAAATGAGATGGAGAAGAAAATGTCAAACCACTCCTGTATCTGTGCCAAGAAAATCCCAAAAGGGGTTACAAAGAACTGGACATAATTAAAATAACTAAATAAGCCTATCCCCTTTATCAGTTAATCAGTCTGTCATCTTTCCATTCATTTGTTTGAATATTTGCCTATATATCTATCTATTCATTTATTTACATCTTGTCTGCTTGCAAAAGGATTTGAGGCAGCCTGTATCTTATATTTACTTTTATTTCCCATAACAATTAACACAAATGCTTGAAATTTAGTAGCCACTGTTAAGTCTACTTTCAAAATAATTTTCACATTTGCCCCTTTCCATTTCCATGGTTACTACCCTAGATCAGGCTCTCATTATCTTTCTCAGGGCTGCTGCAATAGCCTCCTAATTGACCTCCTTATGTTCAGCCTCTCTCCTCTCTAATCTATCTCAAAAAATTACTATAACAATCATCCTAATTTGTAGGCATCACTATGCCACTCTACGGCTTAGAAAATACCTTCATTGGCTCCCTATTTCTTTTAGGAGTGCTGTGTTATATAGAAAGCTGAACTTCTAATCAGGAAAACCTGGGCTCAAATCCTTCCTCTAACTCTTACTAGAACTTTGATCTCAAGCAAGTCATTTGACCTTTCTGAGTCTCAGTTTCCTCATCTGTAAGTTGGAGACAATGCTACCTGTAGTATCTACTTCAGAGAGTTGTTGTGAGGATCAAATGAATCAGAATGTATGTCAAAGGGCTTTGTAGCTTTAAAGTGTTACGTAAATATTAGCTATTAGGATGATGATCTGCTAATATAAAATTAAGAAATATGTGTTTCAATTAGTGAGACATCATTAATGAGAGGACTGGCCATGAATTTCATGTCATTTTGCTAAAGTTTGGTGCATACTTGGTAAAGGAAGATTTCCTGTATTGACCTCAGGTGGGGGGGAGGAGAAAACTGAGATAGAGGAGGAAGAAAGAAGGAAAGGAAAAAGATGAAGGAGAAAGATTGGAAAAGAGGAAGAAGATGGAAGAGGGAAAAGCGATAGAAGAAAAAGGGAGAGAGAGGAGAAAGATGGAAGAGAGAGAAGGAGGAGAGAGTGATGTAAGAGGAGAGAGAAGAGGTGAGATGGGAAAATAGGAGAGAAATATACAAATAGCATCAGAAGGAAGATGAGAAGGTAGATGACAAATGGAGAGGGAGACTGAGCGAAAGGAAGAGAGGAGAATAAAAAATAAGAAAGTGGAGATGAGGAGAAAGATGGTGGGAAAGGAAACAGAGCAGGAAAAACAAGGAAAGGGTGTTGGAAATGATTTCCCTTCCTTCATTTTTACATATAATTAGCTGTGGCTCTGCAACCTTTGAATGTGGCACCTGTTTTTCTCAAAGTTGTCCCCTGCCCAGCAATAAGGAATATGGGCATGATAACAATAGCTACTACTTTATCATGTTCCACTTCACCACTCAGAGAAGACTATGATAGTTCTGCCTACCTAGCATACAGAAGAGGGACTCTTGCTTCTTTGTGCCATGGTCTCTAACCCAACCCAAGGTGGGGTCATACTCCTTTAGGTGTACTGCTATCCCCTTGCCTAAGTCAGAAGAGGCATTCCAGCATCTAGATAGTGTTGCTACCTCATTTTCGTACCCAAATCATCTCTATTTCAACTCTGGAAAATCATTTTTCTTCATAAACGCCCATGGTCCACCCCACAACCTTCACAAATATCTTTGATCTAAATTTTTAAATTTATTTTTAATTCAATATTTTGTTTTAGCTCTGAATTCTCCTCTTCTTATCTCCTGCTTCCCACTGAGAAAGCAATAAAAACAAAACTCCTTTTAGAAAAAGGTAGAGTCAAGCAAAGCAAATTCTTACATTGTTATTGTCCAAAAAAAGCCTCAGTATCCATTCTGAGTCCATCACATCTCTATCTGGAGATGTGTAGTGTGTTTCATCATGAGTCCTCTGAAATTGTGGTTGGTCATTTATCAGAATTTCTATGTCTTTCCAAGTTGTATGCCTTTACAATATTGTTATTACATAAATTTTCTCAGCTCTGCTCACTTCACTCTGCATCAGTTCATGTAACTTTTCCCAGATTTCTCTGAAAATGTCCCCTTATTGTTCCTTACTACACAATAGTATTCAATCGCTTTCATATACTGGAACCTGGTCAGCCGTTCCTTAAACTAAGGACATCCCATCAGTATCTAATTCTTTTCCACCATGAAAAGAGTTGCTCTAAATATTTGTGTACGTATAGGTCTCATTCCTCTTTTATTTGATCTCTTTGAGGGTATTGACATAGTAGCAATTTCCCTGGATCAAAGGGTATGTGCAATTTAAAAAATTTTGGATATAGTTTTAAATTGTTTTCTAGAAAGGCTGAGCCAGTTCAGAGTTCCACTATCTGGATTGCTTCATCTATTTTCCTGCAGCAGTTTCAGCTTTTGTCATTTTCCTTTTTCTTTTCTTTTCTTTTTGGTCATTTTTCTTTTTTGTCAACTTTGCCAATCTGATGGGTATGAGATATAATAAAGTGACAGAAGGGTGTTAGTTTGCATTTATCTAATTATTAGTGATTTAGAGCATTTTTGCTACATAACTATGATAGCATGGATTCCTTCCTCTGAAAACTGCTTATTCATATCCTTTGACTATTTATCTGTTGGGGAATGTCTCCTATTTTTATAAATTTCTTTTGGTTCCTTATGTATCTCAGAAATGGGACCACCAGAGAAACTTCCTGCAAAGATATTTTTCTCCAGTTTTCTAATTATCCTGTAATTTTATTAGCTTTCGTTTTATTTGGATAAAAGTTTTAAGTTTTATATAATAAAAATTGTCTATTTTACCTCCTGTAAACATCTTTATTTCTTATTTGGTCATAAAATTTTCTGTAGATCTGACAGATAATTTCTTTTATGCGTCTCTAATTTTTTTATGATGTCATTCTCTATGATTAGATCATGTACTCATTTGGATCTTATCTTTGTATACACTGAGAGATGTTCTATACCTAATTTCTGTCAGACTGTTTTCCAGTTTTCCCAATAGTTATTGTTTAATAGAGAGCTCTTGCTCCAATTTTTTGATTTATCAGACAAGAGGCTACTGTGTTTTATGTTGTGTATGTGATCTGTTTCACTGAGTAAGCGCTCTATTTTTTACCCAGTGCCAAACTGTTTTGATGCTTATGGCTTTGTAGGGTTGTTTGAGATCTTCCCACTTTTCCCCCATGAATTCTTTTGATATTATTGACATCTTGATCCTTTAGATTAATTTTGTTATTGTTTTCTAGCTTTATAAAATAATTCTTCAGTAATTTGATAAGTATGGTACTGAATAAGTAAATTAACTTGGGTAGAATTGTTTTATTATATTAGCTCAGCTTACCCATGAATAATTAACATTTCTCTATACCTATTTTTGCAATGAATGTTTTGTGTTCATATAGTTCCTTTGTGTGTTTTGGTAAGCAGATTCCCTATTATTTAATACTGTCTGTAAATATTTTATATGGAATTCTTTTATCTCTTTCTGCTAGATTTTGTTTCTAGAACACAGAAACGCTGATGATTTTGTGGATATATTTGGCTACTTTTCTGAAAATGCTAATTGTGAACCATATCATCTGCAAAAAATGATAATTTTGCTTCCTCTTCATCTATGCTTATTCCTTCTATTTGTTTCCTTGTGTTACTATTATAGTTAGCATTCCTAGCACTATATTGAAGAGTAATTGTGGTAATGAACATCCTTGCTTTACCCCTGATCTTACTGAGAGAGCCTATAGCTTATCCTCAGTACAGATAATCCAAGCACTTAGTTTTAGATAGGTACTGCTAATCATTTTCTGGAAACCTCCATCTAATCCTTTGCTTTCTAGTGTTCTTAGCGGAATACTATCTTAACTTCTCAAAAGTTTTTTTCTGCATCTATAAATATAATTTTTTTTGGCTATTATATGCTTCCCTTGACTTTTGTGTATGCCAAATTTCCACCCAGTTTTGGTCTTTTCATTATGAATGCTTGGAAGCCCTCCATTTAATCAAAGGCCCCTCTCCCCAACAACCCCCATGAGATTATACTCAATTTTTCTGGGTAAATTATTCCTGGTTGCAAGGCTAGATCTTTTTTCTTCTGGTGTGTGTTTGCCCTTTGTTGTCAAAGAAGACCATGCCATCAGAGAAATAATGACATGACTTGTATTTGACTTTATTTTGAGTGAGGTAGGGCTGTGCAGGACACCAGCTTCACTTCTCCTCCAGAGCCATCTGAATCCAGTGACCAGATATTCCTCAAGATGACTGGAGATGACCCAGGATGAGGCAATTGGGGTTAAGTGACTTGCCCAAGGTCACACAGCTAGTGAGTGTCAAGTGTCTGAAGTGAGATTTGAACTCAGGTCCTCCTGACTCCTGTACTGGTGCTCTATCCACTGCACCACCTAGCTGCCCCTGTCTTCTGGTATATCATCTTCCAAGTCTACCAGTTCTTTATAGTTGTGGCTGATAAATCTTGTGTGATCCTAACTGTGCTTTTTTTGGTACTTGAATTATTTTTTCTGCCTACTTACAATATTTTTAACTTGACTTGTGAAATCTGGATTTGGACTATAATAATCCTAGGAGTTTTCATTTTGGGGTTTCTTTTCAGTAGTGGATTCTTTGGACCACTAGTGGTCCACCAGTAGTGGACCAGTGGATTCTTTCTGTTTTTACTTTGCCCTCTGGTTCTAAAAGACCTGGGCATTTCTTTTATGCTTTCTTGAAATGTGATGTCTGAGCAATGCCCCCTGCCTTTGGATTTCCAATAGTTCAATGATTCTTCATCCCCTCTCCTCTCATCCCCCATGGAATCCATCTTAGTTCAATGATTCTTAAATTACCTCTTATCAATCTATTTTCCAGGTCAGTTTTTTTTGTTGTTGAGTTACCTTATATTTTCTTTTCCCCTTCCAATCTGTTGTTTTTGTTTTAAACATTTCTTGATATCTCATGGAGTTGTTAGCTTCTTTTTGTCCAATTCTAGTTTTCTGGGAGTTATTTAATTGGTAAGATTTTCTATCTTTTATTCCAAACTGGTAATTCTCTTTTCATATATTTCTTCCATAGCTTTCATTTCTTTCCTCCTTTCTTCCTTTACCACTTTCATTTGGCTTTAAAAATAATTTTTAACTTAAAAAAACTCTTGGTTTATCTCATACAGAAATTCTAGTTGGATTTATGTCTAAGCTGCATTTTTCTTTAAGGCTTACTTTACTTGTAAATATTTTTGAGTCCTTTTTTTTTTCTGGATTCATCTTGAACTTCCTTGTTCTCATAATAACTTTTTATGGTGGGAGTCTTTTCCCCCTACATTCTTTCAGTCTGCTTCTTGACTCTGAGCTTTACATTAGTACCAAGGTCTTTGTACTTCTAGGGGAAATGTCTGAGCTGAGCTTCTGTCCTCTTGTGTCTTTCTTCTGCTATCACAACTCAGTCTGGGGACTTGCAAGCTTTCAGTACTCCCAAAGTATGATCTGGGGACAACATCAGCTCATTGACATTCTGGCCTAGGGTCTGAGTTCCTGAGGCCAGGTTTGTGTCTATAGTTATGTCTCTTTTTTCAATTTAGGTAGACAGCTGCTGGACTCAGTTACTGGGAGTCTCTCCAGGTCCAAGTGACTGAACTTAAGGAGGTTTGGGATAGGACTCGTGCCCTGGTTATTCCATCACAGTATTCAGCCTGAGCTGGAAGTTAGAACTGAGTTCCTTCTCTGTCCCTGGGTTCAAATTCATTCAGTTTCTGAACTTGCTCCTCTCTTAGTGTGTAGCTGTGGCCCATAATCCTCTCTGCTACTTCTAGGTGCAGGTTCCCTCCTCAGTCTGCCCTGGATATATGATTCAGGACTGGGTAGCAAGTGACAGAGCTGTCAGATGGCACAATTTCCTGCACCATGTGTTAGTTCAGGGATCCCATGAGGTAGCTTTCCATCTCAGTGCTTCTTGCCCTGGTACCCAGTCTTAACCTTCTTTTAGTACTTGGACTCTGGAATATTCCACATATGGTATCATCCCAGACAGATTCTGTTTCTAGAATCTGTGGCCTCTCTGTCTCTTTTCTCAAGTTGTCCTAGCCTGGGAAAAATGACTCACTATGACTTCTTCTTTAGATTTCCTGATCAGAATTTGGTCTGGTGTGTTCTCTAGATCTTTGTGGAGGAAGTATGGTAGGGGAGGTCAGTCGTGATTCTTTTTTCTGCTCTGCCATCTTGATTCTGATGATCTCTGAATGAAAAAGAATAAAGAAAAAGGAATAAAAAGTCCAAGGTTCTAGGACTGTTTCTGTGGGACCATATGGCCTTGGGAGTGGAGGGTGAAGAGAAGGAAGCCCTCAGGAACCCTTACCCCTTTACTGCATGGTGTCACATCTTATGAGTGAAGGATTTACCTCTTTTCTCAGACACAAATGCAGCAAAAATTTCAGGCTGGTGCTGTCATACCGTTTTGGACCAGTCCTACCTAAGCAGCCAATGGGAAAAGGTTCCTCCCAACCACATAGTATGCAAATGTAAGCAGTTCCTAATTGCTCCAGTCCTCATTGGATTCTCCTGGCAGCAGTTTTCAGTCTCTCCACATAAAGATATGTCCTCTCAGGTCATCTGGGCCTATGTCAGATTCCCATTACACATTCATTATAGACGATGAAACTGAGGTTTAGAGTAAAAAGTGACTTAGTCCACAGTCATGCAGCTAATAAGTAGCAGAGATGGTATTTGAATTTAGGTCTTCCTAACAGCAAGTCTAACTCACTTTCCACTGTAGTACACTGTCTTTTCCAGCTATCATCACAAATCATATTAAGAATATCTACAAGAATATCTTTGGTTGGATTGGCACTGGGAAACTTGCCACCAAAAGGATGGGTTTCTTACCTAAGTGAATAATACTAGCTGAGCTCAGAAGATTATAGAATGACCTTTTGGCCAACCAGACAATATGTCTCAATAAAATATCAAGAAAAAATACTGATTTCATCCTCAATACAAGTGAATCTTTTGTTACAGTATGTTTCACATAGCTACTATAATGCACATAAAAACATAAATCTGTGATGCAAGATTGATTGAGAGGTTTGTTTGTGGCTTGCTTTTTAACTCAATAGCCAATTACCCTGATGTGTACTCTGAGGCCCCTGGGACTCTACAATGCCCCAGGATCTGCTTTCATTTGCCTCTGGACAGGCTTCTGGATGTCTCCAGGGGAGAAGGTATTTGGGGGTCAAACTCAGCCCTCTAGAGATGGGTGGAGACCTTGAAACTTCTAATCACCAATCTTTGTCAATCAATGTTTGTCAATGGAAGCTCCTCCCATCCACTGATACTCTGCCTGGACTCCTTCCCCAATGGTTAGGATGTTTCCAGTACTTCTCTTATGCTCATTGAAGAATAATTACATCTTTTCCCCCAACCCTGACGTACACTTGTTCACTTCCATCTCAACCTTTCCATTCCAGTTTCTCATTCCATATCTTCTTATGCTTTTTTCTTCCACTGTGCCCCCTGGAATTCTTGTTCTATAATTAATGAGCTTCATTTTAGACCTTTTCCTATCTTGGGGCTTCCATCTTCTGGTACTCCCCAAGAGCTAACTGCTATTGGATGACTCTGTATCCCTGGTTATGCCTTCCATTATGGGTCACACTTTTCCTCATGACCCCTTTTCCCATTTGCTTTTTCCACTGGAGGAAAAAGAATAAATACTTCTTGATCTCTCTTGCAATTTTTGGACACTTCCTCTGATGTCATCACTCAATAACCTCCTCTATTTCAAAGTTCACTCTACCCAAATTTATATCCCAAGTTGTACCCTGATAGCTGTTGTCTAGTGAGCTTCTAGGACACTCTCCCTCCTTGCTCAGTAAGTGCAGTGACTTTCTCACAGGTTCCCTCTCCACTCTTACTTTTACCTATATATGGGGGTGGGACGTCAACATATGTACTCATATTCCCTCAAGTACCTTACCTTACCATTTCCTCAGTCATTCAGTTCCCATGACCTACTTCTTAACTAAGACTCAGAATCATGCAGATAGTCAAACCCTTGATCCTGCTCTCATTATTCTTGTTCCAGTTATATCATTCCCCCTTTCCAATCTTTGCATCTATCCTGTCTTCTTCTATCTAAGTGTTTACTTCTTTGTCCTTATCACCACTCATACCTTGGAAAAACACAGCTTTGCTTTTTTCTTGCTAGGTGGCACAGCGGATAACATGTTGGACTTAAAGTCAGGAAGACCTAATTTCAAATCCTTCCTCAGATGCTTACTAACTGTGTAACCCTGGACAAGTCATTTAATTTCTCCAAGACTCAGTTTTCTTATCTATAAAATGGAAATAATAATAGCACCTGCCTCAGTGATATTGGGAAGATTGAATGAGATACTGTATCTAAAATGCTTTATAGTCCATTAAAGTATTATCTAGATACTCATTATTGCTATCTTCCTCCTTCACTCACATGAGCTGGAGAAAGTCATCCAACCATGCTGACTGGGTCAACTATAAATTTATGTTGTTTAATTTCAACTGTGCTGTTACTATAGCAAGGCAATCCATTTACTCCGTCCTCATTGAACCTCTAACCCACTCAGCACAGCAGCTGCTTTGAGCTTCCCCTTCCCTCCTCAAGCCTCTCATAGCACTTCACTTCCTCTCTTAGCGGAGGTCCTTTCTATGAGCTTTATTGAGAAAATCAAGGCCATTAGTCACTAGCTTTCTATTCTTTCCCTCTCCTCATCTCACATCTCCCTAACACCGTCTCTCACTATCTCATACTTCAGTCTCTCACGGAGAGGTGACCTTCCTGCTTGCCAAGCTCAACACCCTGTATCCCATCGATTTACATCTTCTACAGTAGAACTATTTTCTCTGGCCGATTGTCCCTTAAATAATCTCTTAATTAAAGTGGTTATTTCCTTGCCCACAAATATAATGATAATGATAACTAATATTTATTTAGCACCTATAAATATAATATATATAATATAGCATATATAATATATATAGCACCTATATACTATAAAGTAATATGTATTTAGCACCTACTCTTTGCTAGCACTGCACTAAGCACTTTACTAATATCTCATTTAATCCTTACAATCCTAGGAGATACATGTTATTATTATTCCCATTTTCCAGATGAGGAAAGTGAGGCAAACAGAGGTTAAGTGACATGTCCAGGATTACAAGGCTGGTAAGTTGTGTGAGGTTGAATTTGAACTGACCAGGACTCTGAGTTCAAATTTGGCTTCAGATACTAGCTACGTGATCCTGGAAAAATTACTTAAGCCTGTTTGCCTCAGTTCCCTCATCTGTAAAATGAACTGGAAAAGAAAATACAAACCACTTCTCTATCTTTGTCAAGAGAAGGGCCAGAAACAACTGAAAAATGACTGAACAGCAACAAACTTCCTGACTATGGGTCCAACATTCTATTCCTTGAACCACTGAGCTGCATCATCTTTGGGGAGAGTTACTGGATATGACCAAATATATACAGAAGAAATTCATGCTGGAGGTGACAGTTTTAGAAGAACTCAAGGATTTTATTTTTCAAATATCTCAAAAAGGGGGAAGCTCTTAGAAGATCATGGACTACTTTGCCTATCCAGGAATTGGAAGACACTGACGATGACCGTATCTTCTGCCTGTTTTCTAGTCCCCACAAATCCTTATTACAAGGGTGTATGCGTGCCTCAAGAATATCTTGAATGCAAACATTTGGAGGAAAGAGGCACCATTTTACAGATGATTTACTACAGCAGACTACACCAATTCTGGAATCATGATACAACAGGCTACATTTTACTTATCAGCCTAGATGATCTGCTTCCCTCTGCTTTTATCAACAGCCTGCAGTCAGTCTTAAAATGAGAGAGAGGCTGGGAGAGTTCTCAGGGCTTTTCCCCTGTCTGCCTCTTTCTGACCCTAAGTAACACTGACTGCCTTGGTCCCAACCACCTGAAGTTCAGGTATATGTATCTCTTTTTTCCCCCAGAGTTCTCCAATGTCCATAAGGAGATTGAGGAGGGGCAGGGGTGTCCAGTCTCTCTACAAATGACTCCAGCCTACACTGATGGTACTCCTTCAAGTATAGGGGGAGATTCCTCTATACCCCAATTCCGTTAGCCATTAACAATCAGATTAGGTCTTACATAGACATATTTACTCAAAGATACATCACAAATATACAAACTTACTTTCTCAACATGTGGGGGGTGTAATTCCCCATTGCTCTATGTCAGTCTCTGGGGAGGCAAACAAGATTAGGTTCATAATTTAGCTCATTTCCCATAGAGCACAGTCCCATCTCCAAGTCCAACAACACTTCCTTAGGACTTGAGTCCCAGGTACCTGGGCTTTGCAGGGCTTCCATGCTGGGCAGGCTGGCTGTATTATCTCTCCTATAATCCTGGTTCCAAGTTGGTCTCAGCTTGAACTCCTGGTCCCTTGGGGATTACCTACAGCACCTGACACTGGGAAGGACAAACAACATAGTATAAAAACAAAACACATCTGTAGATCCATTTCTTAGAGTCAGCTGGGAAAGGAAAATCTTTCTCTTCCTAGTTCAGCTCATGGTGCCTCGACTTTGGGTGAGCTTCTACAGATGCCGGCTATAGGAGGCACTCTCACCCATGTTGCAGGGGACGAAAGCCGCCATGTTAAGCAATCTGAGCGTACTTCAAAGATACCTCAAGGGCACCTCTAAATTAGGTGAACTGGGCACGCCCAGAGTGGTACAAGTTACACCTTTAGCTCCAATGTGTCCTGGCTTCCTTAATGTTGGTTTTTAAAAAAATTAAATTTTATGTGTTTCAATCAACAAAATCCACTTTTATTCCTTCCTACTCTTCCTCACCCACCATTGAGAAAGAAGGAAAAACAAAATTCCTGTTACAAAAATGTATTGTCATGCAAAATAAATTTCTGCATTAGGCACATTTCCAAAAAAAAGGTCTTGTTCTGAACTTTAAGGAATTCTTCCTTACTGTTTTAAAAGGAACAACTTTTCCTTCAAAGCTGGTGTGGCACAACCAGGATAAATGACAAGGTTTCTGGGAGTCAGGTTTGACCATACTGCTCCTAGTATGTTCAGGGCAAGATGTTTTCCCAGGGGACCTGGCGACTGGAACATATGTTGAGCAGAATTCTATTACAGTGCTGTTTATTGCAGTAAAAACTCAGATTGACTCTTGGATGCTCTGATATCACCTTTCATTCTTCCTCTGAGTAGGGACATGGAGAACCGTCTACTCACATCCACATTGGACGACATCCTGGCACTAGTCTCAACTCTGTCTGACTCATTATGTAACCTTGGGGCAATGTGCTTTCAACCTCCTAAGACTCAGTTTCCTTTTGTATAAAATGACAATAAAATGACTAGATGATCCCTAAGGTCCTTCGAGCAGTAACATTTTATTACCCTATGATATTCACCTCTCTTGCTGCTTGGGAGCCTGTCACCAATGACTACCATAAACGTACTTCCCGATGCAGACAGATGTTTGGTAATTATGTTTTGTTTACAAATCTTTTTTAATTAGCTATTATTTTAAGGCTTTAATTATGGCTTGTAAAAGCTACGGGAAATGAAATTTCCTTTCAAACTATTGGAAGAATTGATTCCCTCCTTCTGGCTTGTCAATCTTGCTGGTTACCTCCCATTGACCTCTCCATAAGACGATTCTCTTCTGTTGATATCTTCTGGAAGTTTGCTTACTTACTCAGACCTACTGGGTCCTAGTGACCTTTCTCCAACTTTTCCAGGGCTCATTTCTTCCCTTTGACCTCTCCAAGGTTTTTTTGGTTTCCTTCTTACATCCCTGGGGGCTTTATCCCTCCCTCTTTATCCCTCTCTCCCTCCCTCCCTCTGTCTCTGTCTCTTTGTCTTTGTCTCTGTCTCTTTCTCTGTCTCTGTCTCTGTCTCTGTCTCTCTCTCTCTTTCTCTCTCTCTCCCCCTCTCCCCTCTCCCCTTTTCTCTCCCCCTCCCTCTCTCCCTCCCTCTCTCCCTCCCTCTCTCTCTCTCTGTCTCTCTCTCCCCCTCCCCTCAGTCTCTGCTGTCTGTCTATTTCTCTTCTCCTCCCTCCTTTCCTCCCTTTCTCCCCCTCTCTTCCTTCCTTAATAATTCACATTTTAGTTAAAATATCTAACACTCTCATTAAACACTAACTGATCACATTTCCACAGGTAGTCAGTTCAGAGCTGGTCTGACTGGAGAGTTGGCTAAAGTGGCCATTTGCCTTACAGCCTGCTATGCTGAACAATCTGCCCAGGGCATGTTCCCTTGCCTACCCCAGGACGACTTCCCTCCCTTTGACTTTCCCAAGGGTTCACTCATCTCTGGAGCCGATAGAGCCATTGGGGTAGCTTCCCATTCTTGATACTCTCTCCTCCTTTCCTTCCCCCCTCCTCCATATAAAAACTTCCTTATGGTGGCCGTCTCTTTCCATACTTCCCCAACACTATTCTTTGTCATGGTTAATGTGAAAATCTCATATGCTGGGTTAAAATGTTATGGAAGAAAACAACATTGTTATTCATGTATGTAAGCTAATTGTATTGGTTAATGCTAATAAAAGTTTTCAGAGATTGCTAAAGATCCAGGTTTAAAAAAATACTAATAGGTAAAATGACAGCTTGTGGTTACCTGAAGACACGGTTTCACTAGTTAAACAAATCTCCCATCCCTTAGGGGCTCTGTGAGCAGGACCCTTCTTGTCGTTTGTCCTTTGTTTTTGGGGAGGACCAATGGCATCACAGTATGATGTCTTGACTCCACTTGCCCAAACATCATAGGATGAGAAGGCTGGGGGTTAAGCCTTAGGTTCTGAGGGGCTCCTATTTAAAGATGCTGACAGGTGAGGGCCTTTAAATCCCAAGCAGGTGCTCAAGACAGAGTGGAACTGAGAAGGAACATCCGAGCTGCTCCCCTCCTAAATGTCAGCAGAAGCTCTCTCAAGCAGCTGTTGGAGCAACTATTACCCTGAAAACCTCCTCACGGTTTTCATGTAGACTGCAGGTTCCTGAAATTCTGCCTCATTCATGTTTTGACTTTAGTTCATGACTTTGTCCTTCAGGCTTCTAAGATACTGCCTTGGCTTTCCAATTCAGACTTACGTCCCTGCATCCTTGTCTTGGCCTCATGGCCACTCACCAAGCACGTTTGTGATGCATCAGGAAAAGCGAGTCCCTGCCTCTATCCCACAACCCCTGACTGAGGCTATTTCTTGTTTTGCTCAGTCCAAGAGAAAGGGGTGGGGGATAAGAGCTATGGGGAGAAGTTGCAAAGAGACAAATTTTGACTTGACAAAAGGACACACTTTCTAACCACAGCACAGAGCCATCCAAAAATGGGATGGATGATTTTAAAAGGCAGTGAGATTCAGGTACATAACTAGGCATTTTTGTGCTGGGAAAGAATGCAACGAATTGTGCTTGGGCTAAAACAGGAATTGTGCACTTGCTTCTGGGAGATGGAAAGGAGAAAGAGAGCTCAGGGCAATGATGTGAGGCTCGTGTTTAAGGTATGGAGTGGGGTGGAGGAAGGGAGGATCTCACCCTAGTCTGCCATCTGGTAACTTTCAACTTTCATTAATTATTATTGCTAAATAGGTGCCAAGTTCTGCCGTTTCTATGTTGCTAAGGGAATGAAACTGCTTTCAGCACCCTCTCAGTTTGAAGTTGTAGGGTAAAGTCCATATTGCCCCACCCTAGTAATGGCTCTAATGGGCTTTTTTCCAATGGCAGAACTTCAAGGCTAGATGACCGCTTTTGTAGAGCAAAAGTGTCCAACATGTGGCCTGCTGGGCATACATTCTTGAGTGCCACTCAAACTGAATTAAAATGTAATATAAAAGGAATAAAAATGCATTAGAACATATATAATGCTGATATATCATTTTCTAAGTCAATATGCAGCTTGTGAGAATCCTTATATAGGGTTTAGTGGCCCCTTTTCAATTTGAGTTTGACATTACAAATATAGAATGATTTTTGCTTAGGTTAGACTAGATATCCTCTGAGGACTTCCAATCCTGAAATTCTGGAGTTTTTAGTCAACTCAGGAACTACCTCTCCAATGCTTTCTTTCTTCCTTTCTTTCTCTCTCTCCCTTCCTTCCTTCCTTCCTTCCTTCCTTCCTTCCTTCCTTCCTTCCTTCCTTCCTTCCTTCCTTCTCTCTCCCTCCCTCCTCCCCCTCTTCTTTCTTTTCTATTTTTTGGGAGGCAATTGGAATTAGATGACTTGCCCGGCTTCACACATCTAGTAAGTGTCTGAGACCACATTTGAACTCAGGACCTATTGACTCCGGGCCCGGTGCTCCTTTATTCAGTGCTTTCTAGTGATTTCTTACTGTAATCAACTCCTTCTTTGAAT